>NW_019385367.1:245187-287805 GCF_000671375.1 Centruroides sculpturatus
TGACCTAAGAATTCCTATACACATACATACATACATACATATATATATATATATATGTATATGCTATACTGAAAATGAAAATATATTATGATAAAAAATGAAAGTATGACAAATTTTAAAACACGACAAGAGCTAATCTTATCATTAATAGTAAAAATTCAACTAAATAATGATCATTTTTAACAAAAAATTTTGAGGGAAGGGGAAAAACTTTAATAGTAAATTCAAACTATTTATATAAGAATTCCTAAAATAAAAAAGATGATTTCAAAAAAATAAAAATTGGTTGCTCCATTAACTCCTTAGGAAAAAATTTTTAAATAGAATTTAACTATTTCATTATTCTGAAAATCTATAAGTTATTTTATCTTTAACATATAACCATGTTAAATTTCTTATGTGAAAAATATATTCAATGTTTACATGAAGAAAATTAACTTATAATTATCAAAAGTTACAACAAAACTGGAAAAACCTTTCCTTCTTGTCCAGTAAGAGTTATTAATGAATTGACAAAACTCCACAGTGAGGAACTGGAATGTAATGATTTAGATAATATTTGGTTTAGATAGATGAAGAGTGCAGGCATATATTATATTCCTATTTTGGATGAAGGGTTTAGGCATAGTTAAGTGTTTGTTGGTTCTACTAACAGATCACTAGCCAATGGAATAAAAGAGCATCATTACACCATTGAAAAAAAAACTGATTACTGCCTTAGCCATGTATGCCATGGAACCTAGCGTAAAATGCTAGTTTTGAAGAAGAAGCAGAATTAATACAACCTTCCTTTCAACACTGACCACATCATGGCTTTGGAAATTATAGAGAAGTTTAAAGCAACAAAACAGAAATTCTGCATCAATTTCAAAAAAGCTGAATTGTTGTTATAGCATGGCAATCCTTTTATGATAATCCACAGAGGAAGCAAGGAGATAGAACCAAGTGTAAATTATATTCTTTTGGCATTTATAGATCTTAACGTAATAAAATTTGATATATTATCTTGGTATATTTGGTTTTTATATTTGGTATTTATGTACTTATTATACATTATTGCTTGTATTTTCATTATAATTTTAATCTGTATAATCCTTTTTAAATTTCTGAATCAGTAGAATTCATTTTGGAATGTTTGGAATGCAAAAGCATTCCAAACATCTAATAAATGAATTTTATACTGTATTAAGTTATAGACTTGATTTTTCCCTATCAATTAGACCAAAAACATTCATCACTACATTAGTAACTCTTGCTGGAAAAGAAGTAAAGGATTTTATAATTATCTTTCCATATTTATAACAAATGTTAATATTACAAATGTATACATATACATACAATTTTTAAAATTCATACTAAAGGAATCAAATTTAAAAAATTTATAAGACTACAATGACATGAATAGTTATCAAGGCACACAAGCATAAGTGGGGAGGCAAAAAAATGAAAATATATTATGATAAAAAATGAAAGTATGACAAATTTTAAAACACGACAAGAGCTAATCTTATCATTAATAGTAAAAATTCAACTAAATAATGATCATTTTTAACAAAAAATTTTGAGGGAAGGGGAAAAACTTTAATAGTAAATTCAAACTATTTATATAAGAATTCCTAAAATAAAAAAGATGATTTCAAAAAAATAAAAATTGGTTGCTCCATTAACTCCTTAGGAAAAAATAGTATTTTTAAATAGAATTTAACTATTTCATTATTCTGAAAATCTATAAGTTATTTTATCTTTAACATATAACCATGTTAAATTTCTTATGTGAAAAATATATTCAATGTTTACATGAAGAAAATTAACTTATAATTATCAAAAGTTACAACAAAACTGGAAANATTTTTAAATAGAATTTAACTATTTCATTATTCTGAAAATCTATAAGTTATTTTATCTTTAACATATAACCATGTTAAATTTCTTATGTGAAAAATATATTCAATGTTTACATGAAGAAAATTAACTTATAATTATCAAAAGTTACAACAAAACTGGAAAAACCTTTCCTTCTTGTCCAGTAAGAGTTATTAATGAATTGACAAAACTCCACAGTGAGGAACTGGAATGTAATGATTTAGATAATATTTGGTTTAGATAGATGAAGAGTGCAGGCATATATTATATTCCTATTTTGGATGAAGGGTTTAGGCATAGTTAAGTGTTTGTTGGTTCTACTAACAGATCACTAGCCAATGGAATAAAAGAGCATCATTACACCATTGAAAAAAAAACTGATTACTGCCTTAGCCATGTATGCCATGGAACCTAGCGTAAAATGCTAGTTTTGAAGAAGAAGCAGAATTAATACAACCTTCCTTTCAACACTGACCACATCATGGCTTTGGAAATTATAGAGAAGTTTAAAGCAACAAAACAGAAATTCTGCATCAATTTCAAAAAAGCTGAATTGTTGTTATAGCATGGCAATCCTTTTATGATAATCCACAGAGGAAGCAAGGAGATAGAACCAAGTGTAAATTATATTCTTTTGGCATTTATAGATCTTAACGTAATAAAATTTGATATATTATCTTGGTATATTTGGTTTTTATATTTGGTATTTATGTACTTATTATACATTATTGCTTGTATTTTCATTATAATTTTAATCTGTATAATCCTTTTTAAATTTCTGAATCAGTAGAATTCATTTTGGAATGTTTGGAATGCAAAAGCATTCCAAACATCTAATAAATGAATTTTATACTGTATTAAGTTATAGACTTGATTTTTCCCTATCAATTAGACCAAAAACATTCATCACTACATTAGTAACTCTTGCTGGAAAAGAAGTAAAGGATTTTATAATTATCTTTCCATATTTATAACAAATGTTAATATTACAAATGTATACATATACATACAATTTTTAAAATTCATACTAAAGGAATCAAATTTAAAAAATTTATAAGACTACAATGACATGAATAGTTATCAAGGCACACAAGCATAAGTGGGGAGGCAAAAGCTCACCTTTTTGATCTGACATAGGAGGAGACAGGCTATCAAGCGAAGCTTTGTTGTGAAGTAATACACTAGATATTTTCACTGGTGTGCCTATAACATATTCATTGGTTTCACAATTCTTCTTGATTTCAAGGTAGTCATCTATAGAATGTGGGGTAGTACCTAAGAGAAAAGGTTGTTTTGGTTTAGTTGAGATATGTGTGAAACAGTGAAGCCAGGATTCCTTAACATTTCTTTTTAGAAAATGTGTTGTTTAAATGAAATAACAATTTAATAATCATATCAAAATTATACATAAGGTGTCCACAAATAATGTCAATGGTCACAAAAATTTTTCAGAAAAGCAATAGATATAAAAGACTTTATTCTTTAACAGTGCTATATCTTTGATTTTTGTACATCTTATGAGGATTTGATATGTTTTCCAACATTTGTCATTTTGCACATACACAAATATAAATTATTTTGTACCAAATATTTTTCAATAAATAATGATTTAATTTTAATTTAAAAAATAAATTGCTATTTACATGTTAATCTTTCAAATTTTTCCATATTTAATGTTTTGATAAATAAAAAGATTTTTAATATAGCTCTGAGAAAGAAATCAAGAACTGGAGATTGTTAAAACAGAAAATGAAACCCTTTTGCCAAAAACATTCATCACTACATTATCATTTGAGCAGCTGTCTATTTAAAATGCTGTTACCACATTATATATTTATAATAGCATTTTACTTGTGTTGAAAAACAATTGTGAGGCTCCGGAAGTGGGTCGAAATTTGTGCACGAAAAATATTTTAATTTCGTATGAGAAAAATTTTATAATTATTAATCTTATTGTAAAAAGAAACCGTCAAACGCAAAATGAATATTTTATGTCCATATAAGGACATATCTGTAAAAACTAAGAAAGTCAAACTACTCAGGTTAAAACAATGGATGAATTTGAGTACTTAGATTGAACGTCTTCGATAGGAATCAAATTGTCAATCGGAGTTGACTCACCCCGCGATCTGGGCTCCAATCCTGTTACAATTCATAATGAGGAGGGGGAAAAGTTGACATCGACCTATCGGAATGTTCGATCTGGGACCCAGAAAAAACTTATAAAAACCGCACAAAAATAGGATGTGACGTTCTTGGTTCTAAGTTCGGTGTGCTCCGCTTCTGGATTTTTCCTGCGGGAACTTAGTCGTCGTTCAAAAAGAAGTTTTCGCCATCCCGTCCCAGCAAGTTTCGCCAAGGGTAATCTGCTATGAGAATCACCCCTTCAATTTGTGCTGTGTGCCCTGGAGCCTATGTTTTCCTCATCATCTTCGCCAAAAGGAGAGAAGATCGTAGAAAAGATTGAACTTTATTTATGAACTGATTCGCTCTGTGAATAGGCCTTACGCCGAAGTAAAACAGTAGTTGTAAGCGAAATTTTTATATTTAATAAATAGTTTGCGATGGAGGACCTGTCTCAGTAAGTTTTTTCACTCCCACACGACAGTGCTGACCGCTCGACTGTCACGACACTTTCTCCCCAATCGGCAAACCTCACACAATTCAACTTTATTCATATTTAACTTCAATTAGCTCAAGCACTAGTTATGGATTAAAAATTTTATAATAAAAAAACTACCAGATTTAATAAAACAGATGAATATTGCATTGATATCAAGTGGAATAAATACACATTTAACAAAATTATGAAGATTGAATGATAAATAAAGTCTCCATTTTTATAAAACTGCCTGTATTTTAGAAAAGATAGAATAAAGTGACCAGTTTTAAAAAGTAGTAAAAATCATTTATTTTAATCATACATAATGAAGACATTTACTAGCCACTGTGATAACTTACTGGGCTAATTTAATTATCTTCATCTTTAACAGTGAAATTTTAGAAGAATGTTAACATTTTTTATGTGGTTAATGAGTTATCCTCAGGCATCAAATGTAAAAACTGGAATACTAGTGTTGTTAGTATTCCAGTTTTTACATTTGATGACTTTCCACTGTTACTTTCAATGCCTGAGGATGACCTGTTAACCAAGTGAAAAGCATTAGCATTCTTCTAAAATTCAACTGTTAAAGGTGCAGTAATCATATATATTTATTTTTCAACATAAGAGTGACACATTTTCCCAAGCACTCAATCCATTTTTGTACTCTGTGCATGAAAAAACATTTTGATTTTTCCATGATTCACTTCCATATAGCAGCTTGAGCTTTAGAATCTGATGATAAGCTTTGACCTTTCAACTCTGCACTATCACTAGCACTATCTGATAGTGCTAGATCTGGCTGTATGAAAACGTGAAATAACTTGTAACTTCAAGTTGTTAAGCATCTTTGCTGTTTCCTTAATACAATGCTTTCTATGTTTTTATGTTGCAAGAAAAAGACATATTTTCAAAGAAAGACCAGAAAAAACTATTTTTTGAGTTGCTCATAATGTTTCACAATACTTCACTGAATTGTTTTTCCCTTTACCAAATACCAGAGTAACTGGAAGTACAGGAATGGATATAGGATGGAAGGAATAGATCAAAAGAAAAAACCAGAAAGTTTTTTTTAGAATGCAAAAATGAATTGAACAATTAGAAAAAAGTACCATTCTAAATGTTGATTATGTTAAAAATAAATATGTATAATTAAAATAAATGATTTTTAATACTTTCTAAAACTAATCACATTATTCTACCTCTTCCAAAACTAATTTTATAAAAATGGAAAAACTTATCAATTGATCCACATATAATATCAATGTTTTACTGAAAAGGGGATCTTTTTAAAAAATAAGGAAGAAATAACAGTTGTAAGTTATTGTGGTTTTAAATATGTACGTAAATTATAATTATAAAAAAAATTTTAATTGTATACAAAAATGTTGTAAGATCCATGAATGTAAGAATGTTAGACTATAAATATTTGTATAAGCTGCTGTTCCGTATATGGAATAGGTTTTTATTTACTGTATACAAATTGCATTAAAAATTTTTAATTTGCATTATTTGTATTAAACCAAATTGTAATGATGAGGAAAAATACATTTATTGTTTTTCGAAATGTATTTAGAATTAAGAAATTCACAATAAAGAATATATTAAGTATCAAAACATTGTAGAATTTTGATTGATTGATGCTGCTATAAAAATTGGGTTAAGAAAAACTGTTGTTTAGATGTTAATCTAAATTATACTTATTTAGTGGAAAAACTGATAAAACTTCTATTTAGCTATTGAATCATGAAATTCAGAAAAATATTTTAAAAGCAATTTATTCCTTTGTAAATATTTCATTTGGGAAATGACTGAATATTTCATTTTAATTCAAGCTGATGTGAAATTTCACCCATTAAATAGTATTGAAAAAAATAAAAATGGATATTCTTTCAAAAAAGAAAAAGCTCTATTTTGATTTTGGTTTTTCATAAAAATTAAAATTATATTTCAGCAAGCAAACCCAATTTGTCCTTAACTACAAGAACATAACCAAGTATGCAGTAATGTAACAAGTACAAGGTTCCAGAACGAGTCAAAACTAAAATTTAATTGCAAGGTGTTAAATGCAAATATGCTATCATCAAGTATGATCTGGGGTCATGATGGTTATGTAAGAGAGAGGAGAAAAAAACTGTAGTAGTCAAAACAAACACAACGCAAAGAGGAATGATGTAATGGAAGAGATAGAACTCTGACACAGGTGCTCGTAAATAGTCAATTTGGGTTAAAAATTTGGAGAAGGGGAAAAATTTGATGGTTAGAAAAACATCATGTGCAATCATTAAAATCCTAAAATGACAGAAAATAGAAACAACAGGCTAAATTAATGGGTGCACGACTTATAGTTCTATCAACAATCTCCAGTCAAATTCACAAAGAAGTATCAGACAGACATCTCAAAACAGACCTTTCTCGTTACCCAATCAGGTTTCAGGGATCACTTAGAGACAAATGAGAAACTGGGAAGCGAGGAATGGAATGTGGGGCATCAGAAATATTGATGAAAAAGAAAAAAACTATATAAACCAAAAACTCAAGGTTGAAAGGGCCATATCCCTCTAAAAAAAGGGTCGTGTGTCACAAGAAGTTGTGCTGTGTTGTGTGACTCAGCAGCCACTTCGGATGCCAAACACCTTCGCTTATAATCTGCAGCAAAATGAACAAACCTTTCTCGTCCATGCCAGGGTTATGACCGACTGACCAAAACTCTCGCAAGTCCGAAGGCTCACCGATCAGCGCCAGGACAAATTTGTCAATGAGTTACCGTCATCAATCCAACTCATTACCTATGTAAGGATATTTCCATTACAATAATTGGTTTTCTTTGTAACACACTTGTCATCTCTGTCTCTGCCACCACCACCCAGACGTGGATGACCTTAGCCTTCCTGACACAGGAATAACTGATTTTCCCCTGAAAGTCGAGAAACTTACACAAATGACTGACCATAAACTAATTCTGAAATATTAACTGTAAATAACATTTTCTGATGTCGAACAACTTTTATATTGATGTAATAATTACCATAATTTCCTAAATATAACCTGAAATAATGCCAGAACATAGCCTTCACCTGCTTTCAAACTGATTTTACAATGCGAATAACCTATAAGCTACACTCAGAAAATTACAGTATTTAATTTCTAGTTTACCTAATTGAAACTTGAATGCTTGAAGAGTGTGACAACTAAAAATTTATATGTAAATATGTAATTATAAAAACATTATAATTATAAGTTGAAAGGTTTTGTCTAGAAATGCCTGATTCAAACATGTATTCAATTTTGAGAATTCAGTTTGAATATTCTATAATTTGTCTTCTTTTTCATTCAGTGATGCAAATTTATCTATTATAACTTAATTCTTTTTATGCCTCTACAAGAACTTGTGTATCTCAAACTTTACATAACATATTGAAGATACAATCCTTGACTTTTAATAAAGAGCATGAAAAATTTATCAACAAACTTGAATAGAAAATTTATAAGTCAAAACTTTCATAATAAAATATCTTATTAAATTACCTTGCAACATCCTGTATAAGAATAGTTAAATACCAGTAAGAATGATGATTATTTTGATGGCTGATATATGAGAACTATTCTGAAAGTGATGCCTTTCAGAATAGTTCTCATGTTTCACATTTTTTCTAAAACTATTAATGCAAACGTGGTGCCTTACACTACCAGAGAGTAACTCTTTCTGCATGACTGACAATTTTTTAATTCTAGGTTTTGTTAAACCATGGATACGAACCAGAAACAAAGAATATTAAATTCCTGACCAAAGAAGGGTGTACTGCTGCCAACATCCACAAAAGGCTCAAAAATGTGTATGGTGAGGCAACAATTAATGTGAGTAATGTGCAAAGATGGGTAAAAGCGTTTAAAAAAGTGAAACAAGTGTGAAAGGCAAACTACACAGTGAAAAGTCAATGACAAGCAGTTAGTGATGGAAACCAAATTGAGGTGGGTGATATGAATTGCACAGACCAGTGTATCACTGTCCAAGAGACTTCTGAGGTCTTGGTTATGGTCAGAATACTATCCAGTAGATTATTCACAACCTGGGATACCAGAAAGTATGTGCTAAATGGGTTCCTCATCAATCAAGCTAATTCAAAAGAAGAGAGATTGCATATTTATTTGAATCTGTTGGCAAAAAAACAAGGGCATCTTTTTTTGGAAATATTTATATTGGTAATGAGACCTGGGCAAAGAGCATCAAATGTCCCTTCATGACCAAGAGACAAAGAATCAGTCAATGTAATGGAAACACTTCAGCTTCCTAGACTAAAAAAATTCAAAGTATACAATTCAAGGTTATTGTAAATTGTATACTTTGAAGACACTATCATTCCTTGACACAATAGTGTCAAGGAATGATAATGTCTTCAAGACACAATAGTGTCTTTTAGGTTGGAAATGATTTTGCTCTATTTCATTAAACATGGGACAATAATAAACAACAATTGCTACATTTCATCTCTCTGGAAACTTCAAGAAACCATCTGTAAGAAAAGACCATAGAGATAGCCAAATGTAATCCAGTTACACCATAATATTGCATAATTCCACACATTTTAGAAACATCACAAGTTCTTACACAAATGAGATATGAATTATTATTTTGTCACATCAGATCTTTATCAGATAAAAGTTTAACATCACTGTCTTTACATCATTAATAAAGTTTTGCTGAGTACTCCAATTAAAACATATTAACGTTAATGTTAAATATCAATGTTATAGAATTTGTTTTCATTTCACCCCAAGAAGACATTCTATACATGTCAAAAGTGCTTGTGAGATATTCTGTGTTTATTTTTGTGCTTTACTCATTAAAACTTTATTAATGCTGAAAGACAGTGATCTTAAACTTTTATCAAATGAGATGGTCAGCAATGCCACATCCTCCTTACAGCTCAATCTTACACACTACGATTTCCACTTCTTCAGTCAAATAAATGAAAGCCTTTGCAGATAGCACTTTGCAGATATGAGCAAAGTGCAAAATACTGTCAGATGCTGGGAGAGGAAGTGCCCCAAAGACTTTCTCCAAAGTGGCTTTGACAAGTAGGTTTAAAGCAGTGTTTTTCAACCTGTGGGTCGCAACCCCCAAAGGGGTCGCAAAGCCTTACACAGGGGGTCGCGGGTAAAAAAAAGACAAGTGTTTGTAGGTTCTACACTACAATAAAAAAAACTATAATTTCATTGAGAAGGCTATGCCTGTTTATTTTAAAGTACAATTGGTTTTTCGATCGATATTTAGGTCTCAACAGAAAGAAAATTAAATACGTAGTTTTTACCATCACTGACATAGTTTTAATATTGNATTTGAAACATGAGAAAAATGGCTGATCTCTGTTAGTAAATATGGTTTATGCAGATCTGATGTTTATCATTTTACACTTAATTATCAGTACTAAGTTTATCAAAGATAATGCCTATAACACAGTTTAATCACCAGTTTGCACTTTTTCTAAAAGAAAAACTAATTTCCTTGTGACATAAAAGGTTTAAACATAAATTTTCGAATGTGTTATTCAAAGTCGGAACTTAACAATAATTATGTAACAATGTTTGATTTGAATGTGTAGAATCTGAAACAGGCCCATAAACTAGACCGAAAATGTTTGTTTTTGATAAAGTATTGCTGGAAGATGTAAGGAAGATGTGAAATTAATTATTAAATTTTGTGCATTATTTATTATAAAATGTGACATACCAACTTGTATTTTACAAAAAAGTTTTGAATATAGCAATATTTTTTCCACTATTACAATTTCAATTAATTTTATGTACAACATCAAAGTAAAATAGTACAAAAATTAACATCATTTTCAATAAACACACAAAAAATAAAATAAATTGTATCACAATCAAATTTGCATATCATTTAATATAGAAATGATAATCATCAAAAAATGTTTCATTAGTGTTACATTAATAAATAAAAAATAATAAGATAACAAAAGAACAATAATTTTTGGTAAATGAATTGCGATCATTAGGCAAAGATAGAACAAAAAGTGAAATTAAGTGCATATATTTTGAAATGTTAATAAAATACAATAAATTTAAAAATTTTTAATTTAACAGAATTTTAGAAATGCAAACAGAACCCAAAATTTCAAATTAACAATAATAAAATGTTAATCAATAGAACATAAAACTAAATTTAAAAAACCTTTTCAACAGATTATTATTCCAGAAAGTGAAATAAAAATTTTTAAATTTAACAAATTTTGAATGTAAATTACGATATTTAAAATTAAATACTTTTTACCATAAAATTAATACACACACTAACAAAATAACTATTTAATAATATACACAATTTTAAATACAGTTTTTTTTTTATAAGTTAAAGTCTTAAAAAGTTTAAATCAGAAAGTAAAACATATTAGTTTTCTATTAATAAATAATACATTACTGTTTTTTTAAATGTATATACATGTAGCACTATTACATTATTTGTGATAATGTGTAATGTAATAAGCTAACATTAGTATCCATTACTGTCATTACTTGTTTTTTTAAATATAAAATTATATATAAAAGTGATTAGTATTGTTATTCATATCAGATCAACTTTTTAAGAAATGAGAAGTTTCAAAAATTATTGAAAAATGAAAACTTTTAAAAGTATCCAAACATTGTAAATTAAAAACATTTCAAATAATTAAATAATACATTACAGATATGATACATACTACTTATCATGCAATTAATATCTTTTTAAATTTGAATAAAATAAATTTATTTCAAAATAAAATCAAAACAAGTATTATATAAATAGAAATAAGATACAGTTTAATATAATTAAGATTTATTAAGAAATTATATACAAATTTTGATGTAAATATGCACACTTAATACTTTGAAGCAAGATGAAACAACTAAATGTTGAAGAAAAACCATTTCAAATTTTTATATTTTCCATCATATATACTTATAATTATATTATTGTATTAATTCTTTTACAATTTTATCTTTAACTTCAAAAAATTAATTATATTATTTCACTTTAACTATGCTTATTGCTTATATGTTTTTACTTTTCATTATTCAGTCTAAAAAGCAAGACATTAAAATTAATCATTTTTTTATATGAATAAATGAAAATATGTTATGTATATTATATATATGTTATATATATATTAATGTAAAATAATTTTAAAAATTTGAAAAATGCATAACTGTAGAGTTGAAGACTCAATTATATTTAAAAGATAATATATATTTGAAAATATAATAAATCTTTTTTTCCAAAAATCCTTGTATAGATACCATAAAAAATTTTTAATAACATTTATGGCATAACATTATTATTAATTACAAGTTACATTTAAAAATATAAAAAAGTATAAAATGTTCTCTGATGACTTTATAGTCTTTCAACTTCAAATGTTCATTGTATTCTATATACTTGCATGTATATATGGACAGTTTACTATAAAAATGGTGTAAGTTCATTTATCCTTGTGATGAGATATTTAAGGATTTGCATTTCAATTGATTCAAAAATATTCATAAAGTATACTAAGTATGCCCATGTTTTTGTGATTTTAAATATATGAAATTTGTTATACAAATAATTTTGATGACAATTACTAAACCAAATATATTTTTGGGGGCCATAAATGAACTTAGATCATTTTCATTATTATTAAACTGTTCAAATCATTAAATTTTAATTGTTTAAATTTCACTTGAATTAAGGTTTGTTTATAAAACAGGAAACAAAATACTATTCTTTAATCTCAATATTTATTTACTTATTGTTGAATTATATTATGCTTATTAGATTCTGTTTTTTTGTTTTTGTTATATGGAAGTATTTTGAACTATCCATGATACAGAGAAGATAGGTAAGGCAGTAACTGCATCATATCCTTATATTTTTCCTCTAGCATTTTTATACAAGGATGTTCAAAAGTAATGAGTGTGCTCACCAGAAGATGTGCTTCCACACACAACACATTTATGTGTACCATATGAAAACACATAATTTATGTATAATTCATTGTAACATGTAATCATCATCATCAAGATATACCATACCAATTAGTTTGTTGTTGTATTGTAATAAAATGGTTTAATATGAGTTTTCTAAGTTATACATTCATTACATAATTAATAATAATTAACATATGGTATACCTTGATGATAATATGTTACAACAATTTATGCCATAAATTACATGTTTCCTGGTAGCATCCTACATGGTACATACATATGTACTATGTGTGGAAGCATCTTCTAGTGAGTTACTTTCAAAAACCCCGTACAAAGGTGATGTTCCTAAACTTTGTTGTCTCTTTCATCTGGTTTGTGATAAAATCTAGAGTTTAAATTTTGCCTCTTCCTTCAATGTTTTATAGAAAATTAAATATTTTTTTAATAAACTCATTTGTATTACAATGTGAGTCTAATTGTAAAGTGTCACAATGTTACTCCTTAGCTTACTCAGTATTTAATTAGACTATGGAAAACGGATTTGCACCACTTTCATAATAAACGATTATGTAATTTCATTTACAAGAAATTTCCAATTAATCAAAGCATATGAATATTTTAAAATATAAACTGTAAATTGTCTATAAATAAAAAATTCACACTAAATTATATCTAAATCATCGTTTTCTCAATTTTTCCAATAATGGACTTACTCTACTTTCATAATAAATAATCCATATATATTTTGCAGTTAAAATATAATTTAGAATCATCAATAAAAGATCATAACACTAATATTTTAAATGCTCCTGTTGGTAAGTATATAAAGAAATATAGAATAAATCTTAGTGTTTTGTCTCTAAATGTTTATTTCAAAAGTATATTATATTTGAAATTTATACAACATATATGTGTATGTTCCATAAATACAGCCATTTATGTTATGATTAGTAGATTATAAATAACTTATTAATTTAAACTTTTAAAACATTTCCATCCAAAGTAACATAAATTTATAAAAATATAAATTATTTTAAAAATTTGTCTAACTTAATTTCCTAATAATTTAAAGTATTGAGTTATTCAATACACTGAAATATTTATTATTTTTACAATAACATAT
The DNA here is from genome assembly GCF_000671375.1 of Centruroides sculpturatus. Taxonomy (NCBI): domain Eukaryota; kingdom Metazoa; phylum Arthropoda; class Arachnida; order Scorpiones; family Buthidae; genus Centruroides; species Centruroides sculpturatus. The sequence goes on from NW_019385367.1 coordinate 258,741, forward strand.
CAAACAAACTTCACATTTCATATAGTAAATGTAAAAATATATATGATAGAAAACTTAGTAGGAAGAAATAAAGAACTTGAAATCTAAATATTGATAGAAATGAAAGAATGTTATTGAAGAACATTAACTATCTAAACATAAAAATGAATATAAATATTATGTCAATGAAAAAATATATGTGCAAAAATAAAAAAATTTATAAAAAAAAATTTTAATTGTATACAAAAATGTTGTAAGATCCATGAATGTAAGAATGTTAGACTATAAATATTTGTATAAGCTGCTGTTCCGTATATGGAATAGGTTTTTATTTACTGTATACAAATTGCATTAAAAATTTTTAATTTGCATTATTTGTATTAAACCAAATTGTAATGATGAGGAAAAATACATTTATTGTTTTTCGAAATGTATTTAGAATTAAGAAATTCACAATAAAGAATATATTAAGTATCAAAACATTGTAGAATTTTGATTGATTGATGCTGCTATAAAAATTGGGTTAAGAAAAACTGTTGTTTAGATGTTAATCTAAATTATACTTATTTAGTGGAAAAACTGATAAAACTTCTATTTAGCTATTGAATCATGAAATTCAGAAAAATATTTTAAAAGCAATTTATTCCTTTGTAAATATTTCATTTGGGAAATGACTGAATATTTCATTTTAATTCAAGCTGATGTGAAATTTCACCCATTAAATAGTATTGAAAAAAATAAAAATGGATATTCTTTCAAAAAAGAAAAAGCTCTATTTTGATTTTGGTTTTTCATAAAAATTAAAATTATATTTCAGCAAGCAAACCCAATTTGTCCTTAACTACAAGAACATAACCAAGTATGCAGTAATGTAACAAGTACAAGGTTCCAGAACGAGTCAAAACTAAAATTTAATTGCAAGGTGTTAAATGCAAATATGCTATCATCAAGTATGATCTGGGGTCATGATGGTTATGTAAGAGAGAGGAGAAAAAAACTGTAGTAGTCAAAACAAACACAACGCAAAGAGGAATGATGTAATGGAAGAGATAGAACTCTGACACAGGTGCTCGTAAATAGTCAATTTGGGTTAAAAATTTGGAGAAGGGGAAAAATTTGATGGTTAGAAAAACATCATGTGCAATCATTAAAATCCTAAAATGACAGAAAATAGAAACAACAGGCTAAATTAATGGGTGCACGACTTATAGTTCTATCAACAATCTCCAGTCAAATTCACAAAGAAGTATCAGACAGACATCTCAAAACAGACCTTTCTCGTTACCCAATCAGGTTTCAGGGATCACTTAGAGACAAATGAGAAACTGGGAAGCGAGGAATGGAATGTGGGGCATCAGAAATATTGATGAAAAAGAAAAAAACTATATAAACCAAAAACTCAAGGTTGAAAGGGCCATATCCCTCTAAAAAAAGGGTCGTGTGTCACAAGAAGTTGTGCTGTGTTGTGTGACTCAGCAGCCACTTCGGATGCCAAACACCTTCGCTTATAATCTGCAGCAAAATGAACAAACCTTTCTCGTCCATGCCAGGGTTATGACCGACTGACCAAAACTCTCGCAAGTCCGAAGGCTCACCGATCAGCGCCAGGACAAATTTGTCAATGAGTTACCGTCATCAATCCAACTCATTACCTATGTAAGGATATTTCCATTACAATAATTGGTTTTCTTTGTAACACACTTGTCATCTCTGTCTCTGCCACCACCACCCAGACGTGGATGACCTTAGCCTTCCTGACACAGGAATAACTGATTTTCCCCTGAAAGTCGAGAAACTTACACAAATGACTGACCATAAACTAATTCTGAAATATTAACTGTAAATAACATTTTCTGATGTCGAACAACTTTTATATTGATGTAATAATTACCATAATTTCCTAAATATAACCTGAAATAATGCCAGAACATAGCCTTCACCTGCTTTCAAACTGATTTTACAATGCGAATAACCTATAAGCTACACTCAGAAAATTACAGTATTTAATTTCTAGTTTACCTAATTGAAACTTGAATGCTTGAAGAGTGTGACAACTAAAAATTTATATGTAAATATGTAATTATAAAAACATTATAATTATAAGTTGAAAGGTTTTGTCTAGAAATGCCTGATTCAAACATGTATTCAATTTTGAGAATTCAGTTTGAATATTCTATAATTTGTCTTCTTTTTCATTCAGTGATGCAAATTTATCTATTATAACTTAATTCTTTTTATGCCTCTACAAGAACTTGTGTATCTCAAACTTTACATAACATATTGAAGATACAATCCTTGACTTTTAATAAAGAGCATGAAAAATTTATCAACAAACTTGAATAGAAAATTTATAAGTCAAAACTTTCATAATAAAATATCTTATTAAATTACCTTGCAACATCCTGTATAAGAATAGTTAAATACCAGTAAGAATGATGATTATTTTGATGGCTGATATATGAGAACTATTCTGAAAGTGATGCCTTTCAGAATAGTTCTCATGTTTCACATTTTTTCTAAAACTATTAATGCAAACGTGGTGCCTTACACTACCAGAGAGTAACTCTTTCTGCATGACTGACAATTTTTTAATTCTAGGTTTTGTTAAACCATGGATACGAACCAGAAACAAAGAATATTAAATTCCTGACCAAAGAAGGGTGTACTGCTGCCAACATCCACAAAAGGCTCAAAAATGTGTATGGTGAGGCAACAATTAATGTGAGTAATGTGCAAAGATGGGTAAAAGCGTTTAAAAAAGTGAAACAAGTGTGAAAGGCAAACTACACAGTGAAAAGTCAATGACAAGCAGTTAGTGATGGAAACCAAATTGAGGTGGGTGATATGAATTGCACAGACCAGTGTATCACTGTCCAAGAGACTTCTGAGGTCTTGGTTATGGTCAGAATACTATCCAGTAGATTATTCACAACCTGGGATACCAGAAAGTATGTGCTAAATGGGTTCCTCATCAATCAAGCTAATTCAAAAGAAGAGAGATTGCATATTTATTTGAATCTGTTGGCAAAAAAACAAGGGCATCTTTTTTTGGAAATATTTATATTGGTAATGAGACCTGGGCAAAGAGCATCAAATGTCCCTTCATGACCAAGAGACAAAGAATCAGTCAATGTAATGGAAACACTTCAGCTTCCTAGACTAAAAAAATTCAAAGTATACAATTCAAGGTTATTGTAAATTGTATACTTTGAAGACACTATCATTCCTTGACACAATAGTGTCAAGGAATGATAATGTCTTCAAGACACAATAGTGTCTTTTAGGTTGGAAATGATTTTGCTCTATTTCATTAAACATGGGACAATAATAAACAACAATTGCTACATTTCATCTCTCTGGAAACTTCAAGAAACCATCTGTAAGAAAAGACCATAGAGATAGCCAAATGTAATCCAGTTACACCATAATATTGCATAATTCCACACATTTTAGAAACATCACAAGTTCTTACACAAATGAGATATGAATTATTATTTTGTCACATCAGATCTTTATCAGATAAAAGTTTAACATCACTGTCTTTACATCATTAATAAAGTTTTGCTGAGTACTCCAATTAAAACATATTAACGTTAATGTTAAATATCAATGTTATAGAATTTGTTTTCATTTCACCCCAAGAAGACATTCTATACATGTCAAAAGTGCTTGTGAGATATTCTGTGTTTATTTTTGTGCTTTACTCATTAAAACTTTATTAATGCTGAAAGACAGTGATCTTAAACTTTTATCAAATGAGATGGTCAGCAATGCCACATCCTCCTTACAGCTCAATCTTACACACTACGATTTCCACTTCTTCAGTCAAATAAATGAAAGCCTTTGCAGATAGCACTTTGCAGATATGAGCAAAGTGCAAAATACTGTCAGATGCTGGGAGAGGAAGTGCCCCAAAGACTTTCTCCAAAGTGGCTTTGACAAGTAGGTTTAAAGCAGTGTTTTTCAACCTGTGGGTCGCAACCCCCAAAGGGGTCGCAAAGCCTTACACAGGGGGTCGCGGGTAAAAAAAAGACAAGTGTTTGTAGGTTCTACACTACAATAAAAAAAACTATAATTTCATTGAGAAGGCTATGCCTGTTTATTTTAAAGTACAATTGGTTTTTCGATCGATATTTAGGTCTCAACAGAAAGAAAATTAAATACGTAGTTTTTACCATCACTGACATAGTTTTAATATTGCCCTCGGGGTCGCCAGAATTTTTTTAACTTGTAAAGAGTCGCGTATTCAAGAAGGTTGAAAAACACTGGTTTAAAGGCATTGCCATTAGTGGACACTATTTTGAATAATATCACATTCTAGACAGAGTTACTCTACATATGTAGTTACATGTCTCATGTTAATAAAGGAATTATAACCTGACAGGCATTACTTTCAATACAATCTATGTAATATGGTTTGAATGGCAAAATTAAAACAGTAGTTGTCAATTAAAAATTTAATTTTTCTTACTAAACCAACTTGATAACATTTTTTAACATACAAAACAACTATATTCACCAAAAAACTTCTTTTCCTCAAAAAATTAGTTTGGAGTAAATAACCATTTTTTAATGCATGTGTAATTTTAATAAATATTTTTAAAATTCATTACTAATTTTAAGTTAAATTGATTTTTAACTTCACAAGTTACATATGACAAAGTAGCATCTAATACCATTAAATTTTTAGATATATATTTTTTTATCTTATCAAATGTCTATTTCATGTCATTATTTGATTATTAAGTATTACTTACTTTTTGTATTAATGTCTATGCATACACTTTAAAACATCAAAATTCTTGTGACAAACAGCTCTTAAAATAAAAATGTTGCTTGTACTAAAAGTGTTTTAATTTTATTCTATATATAATAAGTCTTCAAACAAATGTTCTACTCTATTCATCAGAAAAAGTTAATTTGAATTATCAAAAGTACTTGTGAATTTTGTCAACTTTGCTATACTACTGTATCTATTTCCACTTGCTATTAAAATATAAATTAATTAATTAAAATATATTAATATTTTNGAAAATGACATATATATTTCTAATTATGAACAATAATTTAACATAAAAAAAGACTTATTTTTTATTTATTTACTGTATTTTTGCTCAAAAATCCATAAATAAATAATGAACTGAACTAAATTTTAAATTTATACCTATTTAGATTATTATGTTTTACTATTTGTAATTGTTATAAAAATTAAATAAACATATTATTTACCTTCAGTTCCATCCATTCCCTCAAATCTTGTAGATTTTTTGCCAGCAAATGGATGGTTTTCATATGCTTTATCAAAGCAAGAAAAAAATCGTTGCAATAATGTAGATAAATGTTTCCGAGTCATTTCAAATCCAATTCTTAAACTGATCAGATAAATGGTATCAATAAGCTTCCAAGCAATGACAGAACGAGAATGCTTTCCATGAGGAAATGTTTGTCGAAATGATGAAATAAGCCGAACAATAGGATACAAAATTCCTTTTATAAGTAAATCCTAAAATAATATTAAAAGCATTAAATTAAAAAATACATTTATTATTATAAAATTAAAATGACATTAAAAACAAACAAATAAAATAATATAATACATTACAAGAAATAAAATATTTTATATAAAATGAACATAATAAAAACATTATATGAAAACATTTTTGAGCAAATTTTCATCTATTTATCAGACTATTAATATAAAACATAGAATTTAAAATATACTCTGTTGCAAGATGTAATTTGAAGGGGGATGAGATACATTTTACCTTTCTACCCTTCATATCCTAGGATGTGCAGAAAGAGAAGTATCCCAACCAGGGATAGTTTCTTTCCTCCCCTCTTACTAGACTCATGGATGTTGAAAATTTTACAATTTTGTAAACCTACAAGTTTGATTTTACACAAAATACAAAGTTAATTTATAAGTGTAACTATGTAATCTTCATTTGTGATGTTGAATTGTCTGAATTTTTTCCAACAGACACAGATAGATACATATGATCAGCACTCAGCAGCCCTTCTGATTTGCTTTTTAATAACATTCTTTTCTTTCATTTTGTTTGCTTACCTACTGCTATCAGTACTGTTAGACAGCAATGTTTAGGAGTGCTTAAGATAAACATATCTGCCTACATTTATAATAAACAAACCTAGATGATTTCTTCCTCTCCTACAAATTTGCTGGAAAATTGCTTAATGGTGTCCTTTTGGTATTTAATGCATGTTTTAAAGTGATTCAAAAATTTGTTACAATATATGTAAGCTATCTATAATTCTTTCCCCACTGCAGTAGTATTACTTCATGATCTTTGTACCATCACCCCTAAAAGTAAAATGAAATACTATTGTAAGCCTAATATATGTAAACCAAGTGACCATTCCCTTTTTTTTACTCTTTCCATTCTATAGATACTAAGAGAAACTTTTATGAAGCTCATTGTGTGTTTGGTCAGGCCCACAATGGGCAGCTAGGTGAATGAGAAGAGAGATAGGGCCTGACATTTCCAGGAGAGACCACTCCCTGAAAAATCTCAACCTGTCCAGATTCAATCCTGGGTCTTCTAGAGCAGTAGGCTGACATCTTGGCCTCCTTGGCCATCCAGTCATCTCCTTTTCTACAAATTTTACAAATTACATACTGCTCTGTTGCAAAAATCCAACACCTGTTATAGCAGTGTATAATAGAAATCACATTGAAAGTATTGATAACAGTTGAACCACACAGACTAAAAATTAGCATTAAATCCATTCAGAAAGTATAGTGGAATGGAGTGTGTGGACATGTGGGGAGTAGGGATAATGGTAAAAAAATTAAAAGATGCCATTTCTGCAATTCCAGAAGTTAGTCAGCAGGTCACATGCAAGATTTTGGAAAATTGAAGACCCAGATTGATTTTGTTAAACATACCTGACTCAGTTGAAGACGATAACTTAATTGACATGCTTATGAGCAAAATGAATGCTGCAGTCCTATAAAAAAGGAATAGTTCATGGTAAATTGTAAAATTAATTCCACATTTAACAGAGGACACACAAAAAAATTATAGACATGTAATAATATCTGTTTCACCAAAAATAAGAAGTCTGCTCATTTCACAGAAGTATGTGTCCATTTCCTGGGCCAACATAAAAATAGATGACTTTATCTTGGTAGCCCATTGTTACCATTGCTGTAGGTATGGACATTTTGCAAAATATTGTGAGGAAGGACAAAACTGTTCACACTGTTCCAAAAGACATCGATTTCATGAATGTGAAAAGAAAGATCATCCCCAACATGTATCAACTGTAGGAAAACAAACAGAGAACTTCCAAAAAATAAGAGATACTGATGAACACAGTGCATTTAGCTACAAATGCTCAGTAACACAAAAAATGAAGATGCAAGCTATCAAAAAACAAGCTATGGAGTATAAAGCAATCACATCTCATACACAGAAAAAGTAATCAAGACAACCTGCAAACCAATCAAACAAAGGAACAGATAACAGACTATAATTCACAAGATGTTACACAAAACAAGATGCCAGACATTGACCCTGCAACAGCAAAAATAAAGAAAAAGGTACTCTAAGAATACTCCAGATTAATATACAGAGAAGCAAAGCCACCATCTTACTCACAATAAAATCAGCAAATGACCTTAAAGTTGACATTATTTTAATTCAGGAACCATATATCCTGGGAAAAGATTGTTAAATATGGAAGCTGGCAGGTTACATTCAAAAAAAAAAAACAAATGAAAAACCAAAGAGTGAAATAGTAGTATGTAACTCAAGAGCTTTGATACCAAAACTGTCTACAATTGCAGTGGTAAATTTTAAACCACCAATATTCATAGTTAATGCTTATCTTCCACTGGGCAGGAATGACAAAAAAAATGCATAGAGGAACTATAAGAAACACTTAGAAAGCTCAACAACAAAAATATCATTTTGGCAGGGGACCTCAATGCAAAGTCAATGATATGGTACCACCAACTGGAAGACTACAGAGGCAAACTAATTGCAAACTTGATGGACCAATTTGGACTGATATCAACAAACGTGACAACATTCCATACCCTGTACACAGAGGAATGGACTGATGTGTCTTATCTCAGGAGACCTGGCATAGCAAGTTAGCAGATGTGAAATCAAATCTAGCAGATGTCATGAACAACAAAAAACTTTGGGCATGCCTTTGTACTTATATACATCAAACTAGGGCAGACCCACAGAGGAAACTAACAATCAAACTCATTAATATGCAAATTGGGACAGTGACATCATTGAAGATGAGGAAAGTTATGAAGATAGCAAAGGCAGCTAGAGCTGGATCCTTCCAATCAAGAAACTACTTAGTGCACTTAGGACAATGACAATTCAAATTTCTTTGAGAATAACATCGAAGATTCTTCAAAAACTTTTCTGTTATTTTTTATCACAACTGCTGCAATCGAGGGAAAACATGTAAAATTTGTAAAGTTAATCTCATTTTTGCTGTAAACCCTTAAGTCAAAGGGTAAAATACTTTGTTTTCATTTGCTTGGTTCACTCCTTGAGGGAAAGGGGAACAATTTGTGAAAGATGCAGGCAGGGCCTGCCCGTTCGTATAGGCAAACTAGGTGATGGCCTAGGGTGCTTGAATTCGGGGGGGCGGCATGGCAAAAGTACATGCATAAATTACAATAAGTAATGAAAAAATAAATGTTTTTTGATCACAATCCTTTCTCATGTGTTGACCCAAGAGTCGCCATTTTGAAAGTGGAGCCGTAGTCTCACGATCATGATTTAATATGATTAACGGTCTTCAAAATAATAATAAATTAGGCCTATTATTTAAGAATAACAAAACATATCAAATACAATTAAAACATTTTATTTCACATCTTTTCATAAAAATTACTAAATATTTATTCTTTAATACGAGTTGATTTTTTGCGGATTTACCGCGGACTTATAGATATCGTACCCAATTTAGTAACTGCGTTAAGGGTGTTGCTAACACTTCCTGTGTCTGTGGCCAGTGGCGAGTGCAGTTTTTCCAAATTAAAACTTATTAAAACTTGTGGGGTTGTCAACTTTGTTGATAGAATGGGAAATAGATGAAACAATTGATTTAAAGGAGATCATTTCCACTTTTGCAAAAACTAAGGCAAGGATAATGAAATTTATGTAATTCTAATATACCAATATGCTTCATATAAATAAAGCTTATAATAATATACTCGTATGTTTCATTTTCCATTGATTTATTGTACATGATTGTAAACTAGTAATTGAAACCTTTTAAGAGAGAAATTGCAAAAACAATGGAAAAATAATATTGTTTTACAAAAAAAGTGTAACGATGTATCGTTAGTGACAGCAGATTTTTTTTATGAGAAAATATATTTATATAGGTACTATGTTGTTTTATTACATATTTGAATAAAAATTAATACTCTATTTTACATTGGTGTTTTATATTGTTGCAAATTTTTTTAAATGGGACGACTTCAAAGTCATTTGCCTAGGGTGCTGAGTTTGCTCGGGCTGGCACTGGATGCAGGATAAATGTTTATATTGTAAATATTGTAAAAAATTTTCTTTGCTGAGTACCCTTGAGTTTAAGGGAAAAATTCTTGTTTTCTTATCTAGATATGATGTGACACAAGTTAATAATGTTGTTTTCTCTGTTTTCATTGTAAATCCTTAAGTTTAAGGGTACAAAAATTCCTTGTTGTTTTGTTTGTAGACAAAAGAACAAGGTATTGTTCTTTTGATGTGTGGCAACATGTAAACATTGTACATATTGTTAATATTCTCTTTTCTGTGCTGTAAACTCTTTAGTATAAGGGTAAAAATATTTTTGCTAGAATTTGATACTGTTCAGTAGGAGAACATGTTAATTTGTAAATATTAATACAGTTTTCTTTTCTCTTTTCGTTCTGTAAACCCTTAGTTTAAGGATTCAACATCTCTGTTTTTCTTTGGTTTTGTTTGGTTTTCAACCCCCAAAGAAGGGAAACATCATGTATTTTATGTACTCTGTTTTGTTTAAATAATTTGATTGAGGCACCAAGGGTCCCATGCTCTTCCTTCATCCTCTTCTCATTCTTTTCTTCTCTTCACTCTCTCTCTCTCTCCCCCCTCTTCTCCATCTCAACTAGGGCTACGCTAATTCTACATATTATAGACAGCTCTCTAATCTTTAACTTAAATAAATAAATAAATAGTACTCAAGTTCTTTATGTGGAATGATAGTGATTCAAAAACATCACATTAATGGTAACATAAATTCCAGTTTAATAATGATTTTAATACAAATTATCAATTCTTAGCAACAATTCTGTATCATTACATTAAAGATTCTATTGTTTTTAAGGAACTGGTTACCTATAATTGTAAAAAATTAAAGGAAAGAAACTTATATCTTGTTTAAACTAAGGAATCTTATTAAATAAGACATTACACTGAATATTTCTTCTGTTAACATTGCATCACTTAAAGAAATGAATCTATTTAAAATTTTAATATATGGACTGCTTTGTTTATAATTATTTGACTTAGAAAGTATTCTTAAATTTAATAATGTAATATTAATTAAAGCTTTCAAATTTTAAATTGTTTTTTAACTTCTAATAATTTTTTTTAATCTTCCAAAAATAATTTAAGCATTTTGATAATTTTTTAAATAAACTGTGATTAGAAAAAATAAAAATTATATGTAGTTTTTTAAAACTATTATATATCAAAAAAATTGATTACCGTGTTTGTGAACAACTAAATAAAATTTTAAAATCTCTTATTAGAAAATCAATCACCTCCATTAACAATTAAAATATTAATAGTTGTACAAATTTTATTTATGGAATAAAAATAAATATATAAACAATAAGCTACTGTTATTTAAAACTTCAACAACTTAATTATTTTGAAATGTTTAATAGGATAAATCTGTTGTAACAGATTCTTCAAATGTAGAATAAATTATTTTCATTTCTGTATTTCTGTATTCATAAAAACTAGGAAAACTAACATTGATACGGTATATATTACCTGAAGATTATCCATTAAAGTTGCATCNTCACGGGAAATTTGTTGAAAAAATGGCAGATACATTTAAAATTGAGGTTTACAAGCGAAGGTAAATAAACAAATTAAACTATTTTAAAGTATTTATAGAATGTTTAATAGATAGAAATATAGATCCGTATGATGCGATTGGGACGGTAAGATTTACCCTCCGAATGAAGGGGGTGGCGACCCCCCCTTTGTGTGAACAATAAATGTCTAATAAACCATGCCCCTACGCGCGACCCTTCCCGAGATATAGCCCTCTGAAAATTATTCTACGGATCATGTGACCGCCTGTTTGCCACAATTTACCCTGCGAATGAGCGGATCGGCGACAGGACAAGCGCGCGTAAATTTTTTTTTTCGCGCGGTAGGCTCCCTTTTGACCACAATGTCACGTGACTGGAAATGACGTAAGCGAATTTTCACGGGCTTATATCTTGCGAAGGGTTAATCTTGCGAGTAGAGGTATAATTCCTTTGACTTTATTGTTCGCACAGGGGGGCTACAGTTTGGAGGGTTGCCACCCCTTCATTCGGAGGGTAAATCTTACCATTGGGACTTTAATGGAACTGTACAGCATATTGATAAAAACAAAAAAGTCAAAGGAACTGTGCCTCATGAAAATTTGTAAATAACACCCACTAGGGGTGTCCCGGGCTACTAGTTATGTATAAATTAGAGATGCCACAAATAGTGATTTTGCCGAATACTGAATATTCAGCTACGCTCTTGGCCGAAGTGCAAAATACGGCAATGAGACAGGTCGCAACTTGTCACCTACGAAATGTGCAATGAGACAACCCAACCAAATTGCGACCTGTCTCATTGCAGTGGGTGTGGTAGCGACGCCGCAGGCGCACTTGTTTCATTTTCGAGTAGATCGTGTCACAACATGCATTATTTGTTCATTGTTACATCAAATTGTGTTACTAATAGTCCTTATTACTAAAACATATGACTGTTTGTTCGTCAAAAGCTTTACAAAATGGCACCATTTAATAAGAAATTGCCTATTTGAGAATATTATGAGATTTGTAGTGAAGATAATAAACTGGCTGTGTGTTTGCTGTGTAACAACAAGATCTCATGTGTTGGAGAAGGAAAGGAAGCAAATAAAATCTTATTGAGTATTAATTAAATGAAACAATTTTAGTCATATTTAGTATTTAGCACTTGTAATTTTTATTTCTTGTTTTTTTTTTGCCTGATATTTTATTTCACACATAGTATTTCGTTGATAAACTTGATATAAATAAGTCCTATTTTTAAATATACATTTTATTTATTATCTTTGAAATTCAGAGGGTTAAGTGAAGCCAGATTAATACAAGTTTAAGCTAATACTTTTCAGGAATTCTCTTCTTTCATGTCAGGTTTTTCATTGTTTAATTACTGTGTTCATTTTTTTTCTTTTTTGTTTACAGCTACAACTTCTTTGAAAAACCACCTTAAAAGCAAACATGCTGAGCAGCACACTATGTTAATTGTTGTTCCCTCGGCAAGTGGCAGCAAAAATGATGTACTCTTATTTCTACCGATTCCAAGATACCAGCAGTACCAGGTACATCATAAAAGAAACAGTTAACTCTGAAGGAAACAACTGAAAGGAAATTGTTATGGGATATTAATGATCCAAAATCAATAAAATATTATTTAATCAGTGAAATGATTGCCTTAGACAACAAACCATTATCACTTGTTGAGCGAGTTGTCTTTAAAAGACTTATGAAAAAGGCAGTACCTCAATACAAAATACCTGGTCACACTTACATGACCGAGAAAATTATTCCTGATATATATAATAGAAATTGCTCTAAAATTGAAGCTAGTATTTTGCAAGCAACAGCAGTATCAGTGACATCTGGTATGTGGACATGTCAGCACAATAACCAGCATTTCTTGAGTTTCACTGTGCATTGGATATCTCCAGAGTTTATTCTTGAACATGGCATTTTAGCGATGAAGCTGTTTGCTGGCTCACATACTGGTACCAATATTGCAAAAGAACTCAATGCTATTGCAGAAAGATGGAATATTTCTTATAGCAAGATCCATTTACTTGTCCATGACAATGGAGCCAATATGATAAAAGGTGTACGAGACACAGAATATGATTCTGCCGATTGTTTTATTCATTCACTGCAACAAGCTGTCGTGGAGTCGCCAAAGTCTTAAACAGAAATAACACAGATGGTAGTTGCTGCATGACAAATTGTTATCCATTTTAATCACTCTGGTATAGCACAAGAAAAGCTGAAATGCATTTGCCCAGAACTTAACTTGCCAAACCATCAACTAGTACGAGATGTAAGCACATGCTGGAATTCTACATATTATTTAATGGAGTGATTATTAGAACAAAAGTGAGCTGTTTCTTTGTACATAAACAATATAAATTTAAACAAAATAACACCTTCTTAGTGGGAGCTAATGAACATGTATCAAATTCCTCAAACCATTCAAAGAGATTACGAAAATAACTAGCTCTGGTATTTCCTGGATCTCTGAAGTGATTCCACATGTTGTCACATTGTTGAAATACCTAGGGAAGGAAGAGACTGCAGATAGAATACCAAATTTATTGAAAATGAGATCTTCACTACAAGTTGAGCTTGAAACATTTCTTTGCCACTTTTCTTGACCCGCATTTCAAAACCAGTTTCCTGGGATTAGTTCAAATGCAAAGAGCAAAAAAAATTCTTTTAGAAGCTCTGAAAATTAGTTGTGATGAGTCTACTAGTACTGATGATGATTCTTCTCCACTTCATAAGAAAAGAAATATCAATGAAAATGATAAAACCATTGAAATACATGACAGTTTCTAGAACTGTTTTGAGGAAGTCGCTACAGAAAATATGCAAAATGATGAGGATGTGGAGAAGGAAAGTGATATTGGAAATGAGATTGATTTTTATATGAAAACTGTTTGCCTAGATTGAACGGCAGACATTTACAAGTGGTGATCAGCAAATGCAAAACAGTATCCAAGCCTGACAGAATTCGCTAAGATAAATCTTAGCGAATTCTGATTTATCTATTGTCTCCCGGCAGTAGCGTATATAGTGAGAGGCTATTTTAAGAAGCAGGTATAGTTTATGAGGAAAAGTGCAATCATTTGCTATCAACAAATGCTAAAAAAATTGTTTTCATTCATCACAACTTACCACTGATAGATTTTAAGTATTAATTGTAATAATTTGTGATTAAAATAAATAAATTTTTGAGTAATATGTGCGTTTTTTTTTAATGATTTGGTATTCGGTATTCGGCCAAATCGTATGCAACATTCGGCCAAATACCGAATATTACGAAAAGTAGCCGAACAGGCCAAATACCAAATAGTAGCTGAATATTTCTGGCATCACTAGTATAAATCATACAATATAAGACATACATTGACTATAATTATAATTACAATATTACCTTTACCTCAAATTTTATCAGATATGTAATTTTTATTTTTATTTACAGAATTAGTTTGTTAAACATCATTAGAATATCATTTTGTAATTCTAATTTATAAAATCAACTTTTCTTCTGAACAAGCAATGAATTGCAATTTTTTTATTGATAAAAATAATTAATTCGGTTAAAACAATTTATAGTTAGAAATTAAAATATATTAATGCTTTTTCCTTTGTGCTTTCTACTTTGAATAAATTCTATACATTTTTAAAAGTTAATGAAATTTATATAAAATTTTTCTAAATATAATTCTACAAAGTTGGCAAAATAAAGCAAGCTTTTTTTAAAAAACAACCTTTTAAATATAAAACAAATATTAAAATTCGTTCACGTACCAATTCTGAAACATGTGGTAAATATTGTAGTAAAATAAATTGCTCTCCATATAAAGCAGCAATACTTGAGAGACTTTCTAAGACTTTGGATGCATTTTCATCACCAGCAACCCATCTTTGACTTATACTTATATTTTCACCTACAAATGTTCCAAATTTAATTAATACATTTGACTAATTTTATATCTATAATTTATGAGATTTAAAATTACATTTGGTAATTAGATACATTAAAAAATATCAAGCTTATAAAAATAAATTATTTTTCATATAAAAATGATCTGATTTAATTTAATTTACTGTATATTTGAATATATAATAAGTTAAAATACACTGAGTGGCCAAAAAATTAAAGACACTTCTTATTTGAAAGTAAACCAGTCCAACGGTGACATAGAGTGACATAACAATGCAGAGTTGCTTATATAAGGAATGCTCAGCTATAGATGATGTAGTTATCATGGAAGTTAATGTCAAAATGGGTAAAACAAAAGATTTAAGTGACTTTGAACGAGGATGATCATCGGTGGAAGAAGAGCTGATGCCAGCATCTCTGGAATGACTCTTTTAGGATTTTTTCGCCCAACAGTATATCTCAGGTGTTTAGAGAGTGGCAGTTGAGGGAAAAAACTTCAAACGATAAGGACAATTCTGGTCAAAAAAGGCTGGTGAACAAGATAGGAAAGGTGATTAGCATGCATAGTCAGCAGCAACAGAAGGGCAACAACACAACAAATTACAGCTGAATTCAATGCAGGAGCATCGCAAAGCATATCCCACCATACAAGATGGACTTTGCAAAGGAGGGCTTTAGCAGCAGGAGACCATCAAGAGTGACAGAAAAATAGGAAAAAGGTACCTGTTGTGGACCCAGGAATGACGAACTTAGTCACTTGAGGACTGGAAAAAAGTAGCCTGGTCCAATGAATCTCGTTTTCTGCTCCATCATGCAGGTGGCAGGATCAGAATATGGTGCAAACAGCATGAATTCATGGATCTCTCCTGCCAAAAGACAACTCTTCAGGCTAGTGGTGGTGGAATTATAACGTGGGGAATGTTTTCCTGGAGTACACTGGATCCCTTGATATTTGTGGACACATCTCTGAATAGCACAGCTTACCTCAACATCATTGTCAATCACATACACTCATTTATGGCTGTAATATTCCCTGATGGAGATGGTCACTTTCAGCAAAACAATGCATTTTGCCACCATGCTCAATCAGTCTCAAATTGGTTTGAGGAACATCAATCAGAGTTTAACCTGCTTTCATGGCCAACTCAGTCCCAACCTCAATCCTATGGAGCATTTGTGGGACAAAGTCAAAAGATCACTTCCAAGCTTGGAAACACCACCATCCAATCTGACCTAACTTAGAGCAGCCGTTATGTCAGCATAGGCCAACATTCTTCAGCAATGGTATCAGCAACTTGTTGAATCCATGCCAAGAAGAATATTGATTGTGATCAGAGCTAAAGGTGGACCAACTTATTATTAGAGGGTGTCTCTAATTTTTTGGCCACTCAGTGTATATTAATTAATTTTTATATAAAGAAAATTCATTTATTATCTTTTGTTCTATTATTTATTTATATCTATCGTGTTTAAATTAAGTTAGCACAACTTTTTAAAATGTTATACTTAAGATAACAATTTTGGTTTATCTAATTTTTTGTTAATCATTATTAACCATAAATATCTTGCAGAATCATTAAATAATCATAAAAACTGAACTAAAAAACAGAAAATATGTTAAGTAACACATACAAATACTTGTTTAGAGTCAAATTGAATGAATAAAGTTCAAATGAAATCAAACAATCCTTTTTTTTCTTTTTACATACATACATACATACATACATAGTACAATCCAAAAGTTCAGGGACTTGGCTTATAATTCCTTACATTAATAAGTTTATATTGCTGATGCATAACCACCTTTAAAGTAATCACCTTGGGCACTGATACACTTTTGCCAGCTCTCGTATAACTTCTGGAAGCACTGCTGTAAGCCATTTTTTGAAACCTCCCATAAGGCTTCCTGCGATGCTGCTCTCACCTCATCTGATGACACAAAACAGCATCCCTGAAAATGCTTTTTCATTGATGGAAACAAATAAAAATCACATGGGGCTAAGTCTGGTGAATATGCAGGATGTGGAAGCACATTAATATGAGTTTTGGCGAGAAATTGTGTGACCATTTGGGACCAATGTGCAGGTGCGTTGTCATGCAGAAGGTACCAGTCTCCACTTTGCCAGATCTGTGGCCATTTACGATGAAGGAATTCCCTCAAACAACAAAAAATGTCTAGATAATGTTCCTTGTTTACTGTTCTGCCTTTGGGAATAAATTCTGAATGAACAATTGCTTGAGAATCAAAAAACACCTCCATCATGACTTTTCCTTTGCTCAGTGCATGTTAAGATCTTCCATTAAAATATGCTGGCAACTAGTCTTTGATAAGTGAGTAGCTGCAGCGAGTTTTTCAAGGGTTTGGCAACAATTTTTGTGAACACATTGAGAGACCAACTCAACATTTTCCTCGTTCCGTGAAGTCAAAGGTCGGCCAGAGCGTTCATTGTCTGCGATGGATTCTCAGCCCTCTTTAAAACACTTGATTTGGGCTAAGCTAGACTGAGGTCTACCAAGCGAACACAAAATAATTAGTCGGCTTACAAAAAATTTCTTTATTTAACACAGGCCTTGCGGTTAACAACTGAGGGCTCTTGTGAACTCTCAACAAAGGCTCATGGCACGACCACGTGTCCCGAGTACAATAATTCTAATTCCTTTACCCTCCTTTCTCCTTCGTGTAGCATAACACAGTTCAGATTGTTACATTAACACGTGAATAAATGGTTTGGCTCACAGCCTACTCACTAGAGATCCGGCCCCGAATCGATCGGTAATTTTGGGCCAACGTCTGTTCCTAGAGCGGAAATCTTCCCAGGTCCCAAGTGTTATAGCTTCTTCAAATGTACAGTCCACTTTGTTCCTTCTACGTGAAGAACGGATGAATTCAATCCTGTCCCCTCTTCTCTTGATGTTCGCTTCCTATCTCCTGCACTAGAGTTCCGTTTTCTTTTTTCGATGGTGTTATCTCAGCCCTTTCGCCGAAGTAAAAAGAAAGATCCCTTCTCACATGCGTACCTGCTATATATATACCCCTGGTTCGCCGATCCCCTTGACCTCTTCGGTAGCCAATCAAAAGGCTGGTTTCGAACAAAGGAGGGAGGTAGAGAGTAACAGATACACGTGGTCTGAGCAGACGACACACACAAAGAAAAAAAAACGACACAATTGAAGGAATATAAACTTAAGCCTAGTACAATTGATAACATTATACAAATAATATTTATGATACAATACTACGAACAATCTATAAGTTGCAGAGCACTACACACTGATGCCATTTGTACACCTTTTATTTCGCCATGGTAAAATCACCGTACACCTTTCTTAGCAATTTTAAAGTCTCCATAGGTGTTTTACCTAAACACTGACAAAATTTAATGTTGCAGCGCTGTTCTTGAAACTCCATTTTTATTACGTCGCAAAACGAAGGTCCGAAAGAATCTCCGAAAGAAAACAACAGCACTCACGGTTTAATCACGTGACATGGGCAAAACCAACCTGAAAACATAGGAAAGGTTTGATAGAAACAATTTCATATGCTGTAACTTCAAACACATGCTTTTGTTGTTATACATTACTGCAGTCCCGAACTTTTGGATCGTACCACGTATTTTTTTCAATATGAAAACAACACAGACACTGATTATTTTAAAATTAAATGTAACTATATTTTAGATCCTTAATTATGTTTCTTTTTTTATCTATAGTTTTTCTTTATTTCCTATAATTTTGTTAGTTTATATTATTATAGGATTAAAAAAATGACCAAATTTTATTTATAAAAATATCAAATAAAACGATGTTACTAGGACAGAAAGATTATATACAAACAAAATTTTTGGCTGGCAACAATAAAATTATTGCAAGCATAGTCATGGTTTTAACTATTTTTTATAAATAAATTTTAGTTACACTTTAATCCTATTTCATACATGTTAGAAAATATAAATAGATGTAGAATGAAGATGGAAGGAAAGACATATTCATTATAGAGACAAAATCAAATGATAGTTAAAAAGAAAGAGTTAATTTAATGATAAAATAAATTTCAAGTTTATTTATTTATATCTATCGTGTTTAAATTAAGTTAGCACAACTTTTTAAAATGTTATACTTAAGATAACAATTTTGGTTTATCTAATTTTTTGTTAATCATTATTAACCATAAATATCTTGCAGAATCATTAAATAATCATAAAAACTGAACTAAAAAACAGAAAATATGTTAAGTAACACATACAAATACTTGTTTAGAGTCAAATTGAATGAATAAAGTTCAAATGAAATCAAACAATCCTTTTTTTTCTTTTTACATACATACATACATACATACATACATNGAACAAATAAATAATTCTGTAAACATACTGTTTCCTTCAGGAGGTTGGGAGACAATATTCAGATGTTCATGTCCATTATAACATAATGACAGCATACGTAAAAGATTTCTTGTCAAATATTTTGCAGTTAAAACTGGGCCAAGTCTATGAGCAAGCCAAATAACACTTTCAGCTGCTACATCTGAAATATTAATTTCAGACTCTGACTTATTCTTTGATTTATTTGAATTAAATGCTTTTTGAGAAACATTTCCACATTCATCTTCAATTGGATTTAATTTTGATTTCTTTTTAATTTCTGTAAGTGACCATTGAGTTACTTGGGATGGAAGATTAGGTACAGAAGAGGAAAACATTGGTGATGGTGAAGTATTAAGATTTGAATTAAGTCCTGGTATATCAATTCCATGTTCTTCCTCAGGTTCATCTGGTAGATCAATTTCTAATTCAGGTTCATCAAAATGTTCATCAGCAGCTCTTTGCTGTTCTGTAGAATCTTCAGTCCATTTTTCATGATCTAATGTTGTTTCTAAAAATGATAAACTTCTATCAACTTTTTCAGATTCTTCTTTGTCTTGTTCCTTAAATGTAAAAAATAAGTAAATAAATAAATATTTTAAAATAATATTCTTGATAATTTAAATGAAAAACTGTATAAAATAAAAATATTATATACATTGTAATACTGTTTAAAACATTTATAAACAAGAACAACAATAAAAAATGTCATTCGTTCTCATAATTTAATTTATACCTTCTATTAGGATATATTTATTTATTAACTTCCTTGTTACCCTTATTATATTAAATGCTTTTATTACAGATAAATTTAAAAATTTATTTAAGCATAATTTTGGTTTAAAATGAAAATTTAAAAATTTTTGAATTTATAATGTTCAAAATTTTAAATAAATTGAACAGAAAAATAAATTTTGAATGATTTTAAAATACTTCATAGAAAATAAATATAATGGGCTATGGTATACTATTAGACTAAACAGACAGTACTGTTTGGTCTAATATGTATATTCTCATGATATATAACCTTCATGTAATAAATGTATTAAAAAAAATAAAATAAAAGACAATGTAGAATGAAAGATATAAAAAAAGGATATAGGAACAATAAAAATAGGATAATGATTTAATAAAAACGATATTAACTAAACAGAAAAGTTTTTGCAGAAATAATCATATTTTGTATTCACAAATACAAACTGCAATGATTAATGCAGAAATTCTGTTTACAATTTTTCAGAATAATTTAAAAATTATTTAAGTGATTCTAAAAAATTGAATATATGATTTTGTCAAATAGAATATGTTATTAAAAAACATTCTTTAAAGCATAAATATTTTAACAGTTTTCAAATAAATAATTTTTTATATTTCATTTTATTAATTTAAATAAATAATCTTTTCTAACCTTATTTTCTTCGTTCCTTATTAATTCACTGTCATCATCATCATCTCCAGCAGTTTCTAATATAAAGATTTCTGGTTCTCCATCAGTTCCATTACCACTATTCTTTCCACTACGATTACTTAAAAGATCTGTTTGTGAAGAATCATCATCATAAGGAGAAGAAACAGTTTCAGGAAGACATGAACTATCATCAATTTCAACATCATGTACCAATTGTTCTAATTCTGGAGAGTGTAAATGAGAACCTTTTCTTATAGTGGAATCGGACGTATCTGTATGTGCAGCACTAAAAATAATTGTATTGAACAAAATAATTATTAAATATACTAAAAATGTAAAATAATTAAATTTAATAAGCAAATAAAATTGAATGACAGTAACACTGAAGTGTAAAGATTCTGTAGCATATCATAAAATTATCTATTAAATATTAACAATATAATTAAAATTTCAAATTTTACATGTATGTACTATATTCAACATAAAGTTCCATCTTTCATTTTTTAAATTGATATAGAAATATATGATTAAAATACTTTTGCTAGTTCTTTCAAAGAAATTTTATACAAATATGCATAATAAAAAATTCATGGAATATCCTCATAAATAATTTAATTGGTTAAACATACTATGTTGGAGTTAAAACAATGGGCAACCACAACTTTTTGTTGGGTAAATACTTAAGTGCTATAAAAAAACCTTAAAAATTCCAAAACATAGGAAATGTCCTATTAACATAATTCGATTACTTATTAATATTTAATGAGTAATCAAATTGTTAAAAAAAATATAGACATAGCAAAATAATCAATAAATAAAAAAGTGATGGATTTGAACCACCAATGTTTAGTTCTCTAGTTTGGGGAACTATCCAATTTGTAGATAAGAGACTAATCTGATTCTTTCTTTTTCACTTTCCAGAAGGGACATTTACATGTGTGGATTATACAGAATTCTGGAAACTTTTACAGAAAGAGTAGGTGATTTTGGAATTTGTAGAAATTTGGTTAGTGTAAATATTAATTTACATGATGGTTTAGTTATTTCCTTTCCCTTTATGGTTCTGAAAGAACATATAAAGTTGATTTAAGTGTTTTTAATAGATGTTTGATCTGGTTGGATAAAACACAGGACTTGGATATTTCAGAGCAGGAACTGAGATATGCTTTAAGTAAGTTGAGAGTTGGTAGTCCCCAGGAATGGATGGTATACCCACAGATTTTTGGAAAATTGAAACTGCTTTTTCTTTTTTATTATAAAATTTTAATAAGATGTTGAGAACTGGTGCTATCCCAGTAGAATGGAAGAGTTTGTTGTTGGTTCCAGTTTATAAAGGTGGTTCAAAGTTGGTTCCTACAAATTACAGAGGTATTTCATTGTTGTGTTGTGTTTCAAAAATTTTTGTATTATAGATTAATAAGCTGGTTGAATGTGAGAGATACTGCCAGAGAATCAGGCTGATTTTCATGCAGGTTATTCAACCATTGATAATATCTTCATATTACATACAATTATTTCTGACATTAAGGAGGAAATGGCATAAAGTATATGCATTTTTTGTAGATTTAGCAACAGCATTTGATACAAGGAATTTATTATGGAGGAAATTATTAAATTACAGATTGTTTTAAATTTGTGTTATATTGTGGTTTAAACGTTAGTATTAAACAGAGAAATTGCTGTTTCCAGCCTTTCTTTCCAGATAAGGATGTTAGACAGGAATGCATTTTGAGCCCATTCTTTTTAGATTATTTTTAAATGATTTATTGAATTGTATTAATGATTCTGAGATGGAAAGCATTGATGTAGACAGTGTCAATGTAAGGATATTAGTGTATGCAGACAATGTGGTAATTGTGGCTAATTCTGTGAGGTCATTGTAGGCATCAACTAACCTTTTGGATAAATATTTAACCATTCAAGAGTGAGGGATGGATATATCCGTTAAATTCTTTTGGGGTATCGCCAAAAAAAATTCACATAAAAAATGAATTATGTAACAATTATAAAAAAAATTTTTCTTTCCTAGACATAGCTGTTTACAAAATCTTTTTCCAAAACAGTAATGAGAAAAAAACGCATGGAAAAATACTTTAAAAATTTCCCACGTTTATTCTCCACTACTTTGTGGTAGCACCATACCTGACTATCCCCCTGTTGAAAGGTTAATGTGTAACAATCTGCAATTAAATCTTACAAAATCTAAAATTGTTGTTTTTTGAAATAACGGTAAGGGCTCAAAGTTTGATAAATGGTGGTTTAGGGATGATCCAATTTTGGTTGTTTCAGAATATATTTGGATGTGACCTTTAAACATAATAGTAATTTTAATACTCATGTGAGGGCTTGTAGAGTTAACGCTGAGATAAAGTTAGAAAAAGTTATACAAATGTGTAAGTCTGCAAAATTGCATAATTTGAGGATCAGTTAAAATTATTTAATGCAGTTGTAGGTTCTTCTCTTCTCTATGCCTCCAAAGTTTGGGGTTTCAAATAGAGATTTTGGATGTAGATTTGCTTAGGGGTTGTATGGATCCCACGATTAACTCCTCGATATTTAGTATATATGGTGTTTATTAGTTCCACTGTCTTGCACGATCTTGAGCAAATGTATTAACTGGTTTTTAGAACATTGAGCTTGGGAGAAGAGTGCCTTAGCAAGATTTGTTTGTGGTTCATTTGGAAATGAGTAAAGCTGCCCTGGACTAATCTAACTGGACTAAGTATCTGTCTACAAACTATAGAAGTAATGAAATTGATTTTGAGAATTTATTTAAAAATGTAAATGGAATTTATTTAATAAAGTTAAATCATTTTGATAATTTTATCTCAAATCTGAATAATGGCATATTATCAAGTACCTATTTCCGATGGTATAAACATTTGAATAAATCTTTTTTTGGCTGCTTTGTTTTATAACAATAATCTTTCTTGTAATGCCATGACAATATTAATGCAAGTTAAGTGTAATTCATTGCGTTTTTATGTAATTACAGAAAGGACATTTGTGTGTGTGGTATGGTTGATTCATCATTAGATGCATATCACGTAATAACAGTTCATGCTTTTTACTCAAAATTATATTAGGAGATTTTTGGTGTTACTTCCTTTTCATTTAATAGTTTTGTGAAAGTAATCTGTGATTCTGATTCTTTTTTCAAGGTATTTACTTTTATTAAAAAGGTTAAATTGTTTATTTTATGATGTTTGCTTTGTTGTAATGTGGTTTATTTTTCTTATACATTCATAGTGTAAAAGTTGTTGATGGTTTTATGTTAATTGCATTCTGGGACATGGTTTGTAGCTTATTTAACCAGCAGTTAGTTTTGGTTATTTGGGAGACTATCTACTTTGTGGACAAGAGACTAATCTGATTCATTCTTTTTGCTTTCTAGATAAGTTACAGTGTAGTTTTTTTCATTGTAATTTTTTTTCTCTCTTTGGATAGTTCTCCTACATTTAGTTTAAGTTTGAATTCACCTTTGTATTTTATTTATAAGTTATATGTATTTTTATGTTTTGTGTTAATGGATATGTATGATTTTGTATAATTTTGTATTATTTCTCCCCGTTTCATGGTTGTACCAGTATGCTTAAATAAATAAATAAATAGTTTTCTAGTTTTAAATAATAAACTTAATAAATATAAAAACTAAAACTAAATATATAAAATAAACAAAAATTTTTACCTTGGACTATGATTTGATGAAAAATCTCTAAATCCACCAGTTGCTTCTATAATTAAAGTCATGAAATGTGCAAGAAATGTAAGGAGTCCAAGCCTAACCATCAATTGTAGTAAATAAGAACGATGATACAATTTTAAGTGTTTTGGTGAAGGCACTTCAGGATCAAATAAATGAATAATTGTAACTAATAGTTTTCGAACAGTTTGTTGTGGGCCCAGTGCTTGTGCTACTATATTAAACAAATGCCACGCTGCAAGTAAAGCTGTATCAGGACATTCAAAAAGGTCTTGAAGATATGGAGTTAATAAATCAAGTCCTTCTGCATTTAGTTTATTTAATAAAGAAGGTAAAGTATTCATTGCAAGATTAATTTTTGCCATTACTAAATTATTAATTTTATCATGTTTATTTTCTAAAATAAAATTATTTTTTATGTCTTCTAGACAAACAGAATAATGGTTCATTTGTTGAATAAAGCTATAAAGTTCTGGAAAATATGAAGGAAATGGGAGAATATGAATTAGTGGTTGAAGTAATTGATGAGCAGATGGAGGAGGTAATCCTCTAAAAGTTACAGGTGGATATTGAGAAGGAAGCAAAACTTTTCCATTTGCTTCTTTATTTGAAAAATCAATTTGTAGTAGTAATTTCAAAGCTTCTTGAAAGCATCTATAAAAAAAATAATTAAGAAATGTTTTACCACCAACATTAAAATTAAATATTTTTGTTACTAAAACAAAATATTTGCTATTATCAGATAATTCAATAATTTAGAAAATTATTTTAAGTACTGAATGTTTGAGAATCAACTTACATAGAATCAAACTCATACATGTCTAAACAAATTAATACAACAAGGAAAACATAAAAAAAAATATAATTTTTCAAATTTCAACCTTGTCTAGAATCAGTTTTCTTTGCTTACTTTTTAATTAGTACTTTAACTTTCACAATAAAAAGTATATTAAAATTTTAACTATAAAGAGAATTTTTCATGACTAATTTTCTTATTTTAAAAATGTAAAAAATTGTATAAAAGAAATGTACTTTATTCATTTTTTATATTACAAAAAAGAACAACTAAAATGATAATAATGCCAATACTACATTATTGAAATTATTTTTGTATAAAATGTTTAAGCTCTAGGAAAATTAGAAATTCTCAAAATTATAATTTTTAAATTTATGTAAAATTTACATAAAGTTGCAATTTGAGTTTAAAACATCATCCTATTTTTTGAAATGATGAAATAATACATTTACATTTGTGAGATCCGACCTCAGAGTAAGCCCAAAAATGTTAATTTTTCCCCCTAAATTTTCAACGTATGTGAAATAAATTTGTCGCCGCCTCGTTAAAATAACATTGTCAGAAAAAAAAATCAAATATCAATATTAACTTATAACTTTCCTCGTTAATATAAACATTCAACCCTCGAACAATGACATTCCTCTGTTGCAAGACAAAAAGTTTATAGTTAAAGTCCAAATTCGTCATTTTGTTTTGGTCCCGAGAACAACTTTAACCTCCATACCTGCAGGACCAACTCTACCTCTCACAATGGGGGATCACATGACTACTCTCCCCAGCCCAAAGCTATAAAAGCGACTTCTTCCCCCTCCTTGGGGGAGTCTCTCATCTACGGCTGGGCAGAAAGGATTAAGTCGTGGAGAATTTTAACTTTGTGCATCAATTGGAAGAATAAGGGCATAAACCTAACGTCTACGTTGAATTATACTAGAGGTATGGAGCAAAAAAATGTAAACTCTCTCTCCGCGAGTTAGGAGCTAGCGAACTAAATTCATTTCTCAATATGTTAGATTTTGTAATTGTTAATTTTTTCATTAATCTAATAAACTGTTGTTTCCATTGTTAAATGGTGTCATTTACTCGCATATCGCCTACGTCTCATCGACAGCCCCTTTCACCTCCTCCACTCGACCTGACAAAAAGAATCCTGACCCCCTGGGACTGCATTCGAACTTTAGCCATCTTGACAAGTGAGCAGGTTTAACGACCTGTAGCCGAAAAGGGAGAGTTGATGGTTCCCAACCTCCCTGGCGGCTCACACATTTATTGCTTTATTATTATTCCAAAATTAATTCATTATACTTGAATTTGATATATACTGTCTTCTTTTTATTACACACCTTAAAATGTTTAACAAATTTATATGAGAATATTAATGCAAGATACTGAGGAAAATTATTATTATTATATTAAATTTCAGTTTAAATCTTTAAATATTAAATCAGTAGTTTAAATATAGAAATTGATTTAAACTATACCTGGGAACTTCATGAAAATCAGTTTTTAGCAGTTTAATTATAATATTATAACGTTCTTCTAATGTCATATTTCTTGGTATAACTCTAAGTTTTGGAGCTAATGCAATTTCCACAATAAGACAACCAAACACCATCATATCACGGCTCTTGAAATGATGATAAATATGATTTAAATTTTTCTCTTGTTTCAACTAAAATAATTTAATTATTAAGTTATTGATTAATGGGAGCATTNTAACAAATATATAAAATTAGAAATTTATTTATAAGCCAAGTATATTACTAAAAATAATTTTAAAATACAAATAACCTGAGTATCAAATGGTGATACTGAAGATGATGTTTGAGCAGTGAAAGAAATAAGTGACTCTAATTGATTTAATGAAGCTAATGGATTGTAATCTTTAGATAACACTATTGTTTGTGATTCAGGACGGAAATCAGGACAAGCAGGTTCAATAAATGTTTTATATCTGAAATATTTAATTGTTATTGTGGATTAATAAAACTGATAAATAATGTTTATTGTTAATAATTTTTCTATTATTATTAATTAAAATATACTTGAAATATTTTCGTTTAAATATTTTTCCTTCTGAATTTTCTTCATCTCCACTATCTTTTAATTCTATATTCTGTTAATAATATATAATAGTTTAATGTAATTATATATTCAAAATTTCAATAATATTTTATTTAATAGAAATGTTTACTTACCAAACCATTATCCTGATTATGGACATCACCTATTTTTTTCTTCATGGCAAATGAATGAAGCTGACAAAGTATTTAATACAAACTATATAAATACATATCATTTAAATTCAATTAAATAATAAATTAAATAATATTCAATGATTTATTCTAATAGATATTAGACAAAAATATAATTATTATTATTATTATGCATTATTAATATAAACAATATAATTTTTTAAAAGTTAAAAACAACAACTAATTATTTATTAAACCAATTACAATTTATAATTTAATTCTAATAGAGTAATTATTATTTGTTGTAAGTTTAACAAAATTTTTAAAATAAATCTCAATAAATAATAATACAAAACTATTCTACACTTTCATTAATTTACTAATTTCAAACTCAACTAAGATGAATTTTAAACATGAAACATAATAGAAAAACTAAATAGTAAATGAAAATACTGCTTTTAAATATATTAAATAAAAATTTTCTATCTAAAATATTTAGCCATATTTTTTTTTGTTTTCCTCATTTGCTTCTTGTTTAAAATTCATTTTATAATATGTATAAAAAAGTAAGGGAAAAAAATGTAACAACTTTAAAATGCAAAAAATTAAGACTACAAATAAATTTGTAAAATTGAAATGCTGTATTCACTTTCTATCTTCTATACTTCTTATTGTGACAACCATAAAAAGGATCAAAATAAAATTGATATTATAATATAATATTTGCAATCCGAACATCAAACCTTTTGATATAAGATATAAAGTTTATGATATGCACAAAAACTATTGTTATTTGGTACATTCTAGTATATATCAAACAGTGCATTGGTGAATCATGATGTACTAAAATATGTTCTGATATTCACCAATGAGTTCATTAGTGAGGTGACTGATACATATTGTATTCATTGGGCTGTGTATATGGTGAGTTCTGATGAAGCAATATGACCACCTCCATGGCTATATAATTATCACCAACAAAATGATTCACTAAATAATTTGGCTATAATTCCACTAATTTAAATAATCATGATTAACCGCATAAGGTTATATCAAAATTTAAATACATCTGGAAGCAATGGCTTGCTCAGGATCCAAATGGCACAACTGGTGTGCACACTGCATAGCAAGCAGTTGCTGCGAGTTCAAGCCCCATCCCAGGTCAGTTCTTTTCTTCCAGATGGTTCTAAATTATTTAATAAATTATTAAAATTATAATTATTAATTTAGTTAAGAGATGGTGCCTAACATCTACCTTTAGTAGCAAATTACTTTGTATTTTATTAATTATTTAAATTAGTGGAATTATAGCCCAATTATTTAGGCAATTGTTCGATGATGTTTCTATATACTTATCAGGCTTTGTATTGAGTGTTATACTTATATATAATTAACACCAATTTTATTACTCATCTGTATTAACCCAAGTTATGTTGACAAATTAAGTTTGCAAATGCCAATATAGCACTGTTTCCTTTTGCCATCTTGTTAGGTTGCCAGACATTCCTGTAAAAGCTTATTACTGTTAAGCTGTTCATCGATTGTGGCTGAGACTGATGTATACTTGGATGTACCCATTACTTTTAAGAATGTCATCATAGTTTTATATTTTAATATTCATTAACTAATATTAATAAGTTTAATCTAA
>NW_019385368.1:0-54260 GCF_000671375.1 Centruroides sculpturatus
TATATATATACTAGCAGACCCCGCCACGCGTTGTTGTGGCTCAAAATGTATCTGTTATATATGTAAAACACATTTCCCGTGGAGGGGGGAATTTTTCGAAAATTTTTTTTTAGTGTACATTCTCTTGACGTACCCTATTAAAATGCAATCAAAAACGAAAAACCCGCATGTAAAATAATATAATGAAAGCCAAGTTTTTCACAGTAAGCCTTAATTCTGTCTCTCTCCCCCGCAGGGGGAATATCGAGAAATCCCTTCTTAGTGTATATTCTGTTGACGTACCCTATTAAAACGCAAAAAAACGCAAAAAACCGCATCTAAAATAGTATAAATAGAAGTAGAGAGTTCTTTACGGTAAGCCTTAATCCTGTCCATCTCCTTCCAGTGGGGGAATTTTCGACACGTATATTATATAAAAACGTGCCTATTCGAATGCAGCGTTGTATAAAATTTTCAAAGAAGTCGGTAGGAACAAACGAACATTACATTTTTACTTATATAGATAGATAGAAGATGATCTGCTTTAGTTCATTTTTACAGAAAAGCAAACTTAGGGCGTTGTACTCGTAGCGCCATCTGTTGGACATAAAAGCCTTAACCTAAATGATATCTTTTAATTTATATGAATGTTTAACGGAATAATATACATCCTATGTCCACCCTGAAGTTCCATTCTAAATATTGGTGAAANATTCTAAAGTTTATAAAATATTATTCTTTAATTATTGATAGTTTTTGTAATTTTTGTTAAGTACAGCATAAAAATTTTCATATAAATCAATTTTTATTTGAACTTATAATCATGCAATATAAATAAAATATAAAGGGAGAGGCTATAATTATTTTTAAATATGACATTCATACGCTTGAAAAAGACATTTCCTTTAATTTTTACGAGATATTTTTATGCATTTTCGTCACCGTATGTCTATTATAATTTCGATAATCATTTCTAAAATTCAAGGACAGAACTTCCATCGCATTCAGAACTTCCTTAAATGCAATTCTGAAAGAACAAAACATCAGAGAAAAAAAAACTTTTTGTGAGACACTACATAATAAGTATTATTCACAACAAAGATGTATTATTAATATGAAATTGTTTTATGTCTATAAAAATACGGATTCAAAAATAGATGCAAAAGTTTAATGAATAACGTCATAAAACGAGTGTTATTTCATCCAATTACAATAGTTTTATTAATTTTTTAAACATCTGAAATCTTATCTTTTGTTTCTGATTAAGAGTAAAAATCGATAAAAATAGCATCTGTTTATTACACCTGTCTAGACCGATAACGCTTACTGTTCGTACAGATATAACGGCGTTTTCATATTTATATTGTATAGCTTTAAGAGTCGTTTTAGGTTTACCTATACCTTGTAATTTTAATTATACTAAAGCCTTTAGTCAATATCAACTAATGAGGGACTATTTTCTATCGGAAAATAGTCCAAATTGCATTTTGGGTTTTTTGTTTCCATACTTATGTAGTCATTTTTGTGTTTATTAAACGTTTTCACTTAGATTCTGTAGCGTTTGTGCCTATTATTGGTCTGATAAGCCCTCACTATTATCTGCCTCACGGTTGTTGATAATTTAAATGTCTAAATTTCATCTTTGAACCAGGCATTTAAAGGTAAATTCTTACCTTGACAACACATTCCACATACTTCATTTTTCTAAGGTCTTTGGATGTAATAGAATTATTTGTCTTCACCGAAAATTTTTTCCAGCTCCTGGTAAACTTTCTCTTGTATATCCGGATGCAATCCGAGGAGAAAAAGTGACCAACTAATACCTATTGCGGTAGTGTCGTGTCCCTAACAAAAAGACAATTCTTATACATCCTGAATTTTTTTTTAATTTGTAAATGAAACTGATTTTACTGCGAACATGAATGTATCAACTTCTTCTCTGATATCCTCTTCGTTGAGACTTTTATCTGTTAAATGATGATCAAGCAGTAAATCCAGGAATGCTCGCCTCTTCTTTATGGACAAAAAGGTTTTAACAAAGGAAATTCGAAAATCGATTTTCAACAACCGAAATTCAACAATCTATTCCTAACAATCAAACGCAACTATCTATTTTTAACAAAAATGAACAATTTATTTTTTTACAATAAAAAACAAGCAATTTATTTATAACAATAAAACCTCACAATTTCTTTTAAACTAGTGCAAATCAACAATGTGTTTTGAACAATCAAGAGCCAACTATCCATTGCAGTAAAAAGACATCAATCTATTTTTAACAATAAAAAATCAACGATGTAATTTTAACAATCAAAAATCGAGAATTTTTTGTAACAATCAAAAATAATCAATTTATACTCAACAACCCTGTTCAACAATGAAATATTAAGAATCAATTCTTAACAATCATAAATTAACAATCTATTTTAAACGATCGAAAATCAACAATTTAGTTTCAAGAATCGATAATGAACAATTTACATTTAACAATCAAAACCAAACAATTTATTCTCAAAAACCGTTATTCAACAACCTATTCTTAACAATCAAATACAACAATCTATTTTCAACAATCGAAATTCAACAATTTATTCTTAGCAATCAAACATAACAATCTATATCTAAAAATTGAAAAATCGACAATTTATTGTTAACAATCAGAAACCAAAAATTTTTTTCAACAATTGAAATTAAAAAGTGTACAGGCATACCTCGACTTACGTCGTTTCGAGTTACGTCGTTCCCGATTATACGTCGCTTGTTAAAAAAGTATATGGAAAAATAAAAATCAAGTTTAAGTCATTTTATTCGACTTTACGTCTNAACCCGAGTCCCCAATTGAGTCGGATAATCGATCCTCTACTGTATAAACAATCATATGACACACGAATTTAACAGGAGTTAATTCTTCCGTATGATTTGGCTGGAATTTTAGCAAAAATTATAGTAATATTGTTTGTATCCATCCATGTCTAAAATATATTTCTGTATACTTTCAGAAATTACATAAACTACAGTAGTATTCCATCTTTCGTGTTTACAATCAATATTTAAAAGTTATGCATAATTACTAATCTTTAAAAATCTTTATGGATGGTTAAATATCATAAAAATTTATTAATAAATTGATAAACAATATTTGAAGTTAATATTAAAGACATTAATTTCTGAAGAACTGTGATATAACCTTTTACAATACAATAAATATCACTTACTTTTTAAAATTCTATTTGCAAACTTCTATCGAAAAACAGTCAACTGAAATATACGTAAGATCACGTAAAACACAATAAGACAATGATAATATCAAACACGTACTGTACTGTACAACCATTGCTATGCTATGTCTAAACAAATACAAACCAGATAGCTCTTACTGGCATTTTATATGTAATTCTAGAATATTTTAACAGATGCCATAAAAATATATTTTGTTAAAAATATCATCAGTCAAAATGCCGCCTGTTTATTCAGCTGCCTTTTTATGGTAAACAACTTCTACTCCTGCATGCAATTGTTCTAAGAATTACTAACGGCAAATCGAAACCAGATAGCGCTATTTAACAGCAATTTTATTGTTCAGTTGATAAAGGCTTCAAACAACGAATAATTATCTGGAATCTGCTCTAATCCCTACTGAACATTTGCTTGTATTTTCTACGTGTTTACAGTCTCGAAGTTTTTACTGAAATTTGCATCAATCTTTGATTAAAGAAATCTCGAATTTATTAAAATTATCAGTATAAAATTAATATATCATGACATTTAATTCCATATTGTTATTTTGATATTTTCTACTTACCCATTGATTGCAAGAAAGTAAGCATTTGATTTCTTACTTTGAGCATTTATAGAAACTCCTAATGCCGTGGCTAATTTTTAAAAAAAATATTTTTTTAAAATAATTAATATAATCCTCATTATATTATGTATATTAATCAAATATTTATGTTTACCTGCAATTATATCTAAAGAGCAAGGTTTAATCATTTCTATGATATCACACACTTCATTTCTCTTTAGTTTCTTAAGTTTTTCTATTAATACATTTGACTGTTCATTAAATATGCATTGAAACTTTTCCAAGATACGAAAATGAAAAGCTGGCATTAACAGTTTCCTTTCCTTCTTCCATTTATCGCCTTTACTATTAAATAATAAGCATGTAAATTACAATTATCCTCGTTTGACCTTGATTATTTGTTATCAACTTACGTATATAAAATGGAATTTTCTCCAAACCAAAGTTTAAAAAAGTCGTAAGTTCTATCTTTGTTAATTATGATGCTACTTTTTAAAACTTCCTATTTAAATACAATTATTAATATACGTAATAATGACAATATTAGTGAGAAGTACAGAACATAATACAATACCTGAGCAGGTTCTGGATGAAAAAACAATATATAATTACGTCCTCCCCACGATGATATGACCATCTTTTCTTTCAAATATAACATGGACATACCAGTTGTAACTTGCAAAAAATCTATAAATTAAACAGACGTTTAAGACTAATTATATTAGGCTTTATTATATTTAATATAATATATCTGTTTACAGATTCCAACATGAGAAGAATAGTTCTGTACTTTTCGTGGACAGAATAAACTGTTCCATATAATCATCGTTTCTGATATTTTTGGTAATTTTTGTTTTCTTTTTGAAGTTCTTTTATCTTCTTGTTTTATTTCTATAATAAAGTTAATAATTAAATAGAAATCAATAAAATAGTTAAAAATTATTATTTCTAATTATGACAGGATCTGTATTAACAACTGTTAAAGGGAGACTCTTGTACATATTTCCATAACGTTTAACACATATGAACAATAAGTGTTTATAATAGACCCATGTAAAAATTCTCTTATTAGTCTGGGAACGGGGGGACCTAATTTTTGCATTTTGTGAAAACGGATAAGATTGGCTATAATGTAATCTTAATCTTAATCTTAAATGTTTTGGAATAGTCCAGGACCGTTATGTGTGAGTAGTGGGGATTGCTTTTGGAGACGTGTGACGCACATGCTTCACTTGAATTTTCATAAGTAAAAGTGTACGAATAACAGAAAAAAGTAGAAAGTGTAAAGTCAATGGTGAAGTATAAAAAGTAAAAATATAAAAAACAATGCCAAAGCGTAAGAAAGATTTTTTGCGGTCTCGAATCATATCTCAAAGGCAAAAGATGGCGCGGAAAAATGAATCCATGGAAGAACAAGAAGTACGTCTAACATTGCTACGAGAAAATTATCAACGAAACAAAAATAATCAAACAGAAGAGCAACTTGAAAATTATAGGGAAACACATCGAATCAGTGAAAGATTATGTAGAGGAAGTGATACAGTGTTTTATATAAAAAAACTATATTATATATAAATGTACGAAGAAATAAAAAACCAGCAAAGCCGGTATTTATAGCTAGTTCTATATAAAAATAACATGCTCTTCAGGATTAAACGTAGGTCTGGGAAAACTAGGCAACTGCTTATGGACGAAATCTGATTGGAGCCGATAACTAACTTTGTAATTTCATATGTAGTTAAATAACATTTTATAAACAATTTTATAGTTGTCAATATCAACATAATAACATGGCTAATTAAGAATGAAAACATTACAATATAAGAGTACAGTGAGGAAAAATCAAAAAATTTCACTTACCAATGTCTTTCAGAGATTTATCTTTCCACAACGTAGACAAAATACTGTCGAAAGCGAAACGTGCAATTTCTATAGTTTGGATGCATATTTTTCTAATAATCTCTTTCTCATTTTTTATTAAATATGCTCCAAAAATCAAAATAATCATTAGAATGGCAATGACTGTAATTTGGAGAAAAATCAGATGTAGCATTTTTCGTATTATAATACTAAATACAAACAATAAAATTATCTATCAGACTTAAAGCCACTCTCTTTCTGTTTCTTTTAAATAGAACAGAAGACAATGTGCAATTATCTCGTAACAAAACTGTAACCTTCTATATGAAAACTGTATGATTAATAATAATAATATATTATAGAATCTACAGGAAAAAGTATGAATAGAAACAAAAATAGCGATATATAACAAAGGTTTTATATATTATTATACGGATATTCGCATAAAACAAATATCTTTTTATTGATTTCTATGCCAGGCGTGGTTCTCTGGTGATGTGCGGGCTTCACGACAATTCGTAGCTGCACTTTAATTAAATATTTAAAAAGTAATGGTTGTTTCACACGACAAAAGTTATTTTTTAGTAACAGTGGAATTTTATATTAAATATTTCTACACAAAGTTATATAGTATTTTGCGTTTGTAATAAGGTTTTTTGAAAGCTTCTAATATATATTTCTGGTGTAAATGTTTTTTTAATTTATATTGTCATAAAAGATTAATTAGTGCAGGTTATTTTAATGTTCGTTAAATGAATAATTTCAGTCTTACGTGCTATTGAAGTTATAAGAGGTCTCCGGGTTAAAAACTAACTAAATAAATAAATAATCAAATATTTATAGACTCTACATGATTTTAACACATAAAGAGTTAAATTAAAACTATTTTGAACATCTGAATACCTAAACATAAATAATTATATGCATATATATTATAAAATTTGAGGACTAATTGAATACAGGAAATAAAACATTAAAATAGAAAATGGTGGTTATTGAATGAAATCAATAATTATGAACCAAATGAAAAGGCTAAAATTTTTAATTTTGAAAAATTTTAAAAGAAATTATATTTGTCCTTAGCATGAACGAAGCTATTAATACAAGTATAAGAAACATTAACATTGTACAGGGATTAAAAATGAACACAAACATGAGTGAATAAATCCCCGTTCTAATACTAATAAGTATAATAATAATAATTTTTCAGATGAACGAAGCTATTAATACAAGTATAAGAAACATTAACATTGTACAGGGATTAAAAATGAACACAAACATGAGCGAATAAATCCCCGTTCTAATACTAATAAGTATAATAATAATAATTTTTCAGACCTATTTGGATTATAACTTGTGATTTTATGAAATGTTCTTATTTTTAACTTTAATTTTAACTTTCCTTTTAACTATATTTCAAATCAGGTATTGAAAATTATTTTGTTTGATACACGATTATTCATCGACAAGTTCAATACTTTTAGATATCGAATTTTCAAGTTTAATTTCCTATTATTAAAAACATATAGAATCAATGGGGCATATAAACTTACACGGCTAATAATTTATGAAAATTAATCATAACTTACTCACACAACATTTTAAGTAGAGGAGAAGGTGGTATTATGGAACTCCAATTATATTTTAGTGAATTGTAAACAAGGTACCGTAACTACACCCACATTTTTTGTGCGAAAAGTACTGGTAACTAGTAAACTAAATGTTCCTAATTGGATTTTTCGCTAGTGTCATTATAAGTATGGTTTTTGAAGGCTTTTGTACAAAAAGTCCGAAAGTAGGCTTAGAGAAAATCGGGTGGAAATATGGAACCTTACCAAAAAAATGCTTTAATGTAGCCAAAAACAAATAGGAAAAAACAAAAAATGTTAAATAATTACCAAATTATTTACTCCAATGTTTTTTAATCGCAAAAATGCTTTTATAATAGAAAAATATGACCTCCAACAACAATATATATTCCAGCAGCTCTTTTTCGATATTCTCGGGAAGAATTGGCATTCTACCTAGTGTCTTTTTCACAAATTGCTCTGGAGGAATGTCTGCTTGCAAATAGAAAGTTCGGAGGAGTTGAGTTCCATATTACTGTAAAAGCACCAATGGGGTCCGTATTTCACGCATCGCCATCTGGAATTAACTTATGTCTGTCAAGACCAAAATTTAAAAAAAGTGAACATCACACAGATTAATATGTACCGCTAAGTCTCTGGAACGGAATACATGCACCAGTGAACCTACAACTACACGATTTATATTTTAAAAATAATTAAATTCACTTAGCATTCAAAACTTGCAAATTTTGAAAAAAACAAATTTGCTGATTAAATACAGACAACCGTTTAACTGAAGTAAAACGGATTTTCCCCTTGCTATGGATGTCTGCCTAGTTCAGTTCAGCCACATTCCGCTATCAGTTCGAAATGGGGTGGTTCCATAATACCCGCAGTGTTCCATAATACCACCTTCTCCTCTACTTTTAATAATATTTTTTGTGTATGTATTTTGTAAATATATTCTATCTTACAAACATTGTAAATTTTGCAGAACTCGTAAATTTCGACTATTATACCAATTATTAAGAATATTTTGTATTGAAAATGTAAAAAATGTATGCGATTATATTAATTCTCCACTGCAGTATCTGTAATATCTATACTTCTATATCTTTTCAATCAAAACAAAAACTATTTTAGTAATATTTTTCTTTTCTTATTAGAATAGATTTATATTGTGAAGATCCCAGTGTTTCAAAAGCAAAATAAGTTAATTTTCACAAAATCTAGAAAAACAATGAATGGATTTAGTCAAAGATGTAAGTCACAATTTCAAGAAAACATTTTAAATGTTCAAATGGAAGGCAAATAACATACAACACCGATTCTCAACCTTCTTAGCTCCGCGACCACCCAAATAGTAAATATAAACCTTCAATCTTCTTAGCTCCGCGACCCCCACCCACCCAAAGAAATAATAAAGAGGTTGCGGCCGACGTTTCCATCGAGAAAACGTGTATGTCGGACGTTAAATACCGTATTCCTGTAAGCCTAGAAGTCCTAACAATGGCGTTTGGAACGTTAGTGGAATCGTTCTCGAAGTTCCAAACTCCATTGTCAAACTTATAGGCTTACAGGAATGCGGCACTAAACGTCCGACGTACACGTTTTCACGATGAAAACGTCGGCCGCAACCTCTCTATTAACAGTGAGTTACTATTGCTAATCGAATTTTGACTGTAATTATAAATGTAATTTTTTAAAATTATTATATAATCACATTGCACTAATTTTATACTTTAAGAAAGAAAATACTGACAGTATAAAAAATGAAATACAACTATTCCTATTATTTTATGTGGCTGCATTTATAGCGACGGGTATGAACATGCATGTATGACATGTACAGTACACACATGAGCAATTTACAAGTTTCAACTTGATGTGTATTTGTTCTTTGTAATTTGATTTCCTTCTATAATACTCGCTGTGAGAGCATGTTTGAACTTGCATATGGATGCGTTTGAACAAGTTGTGCTGTCATAACAAGATAATAGAATTTTAATCTTACTGTATACAATATACTAATATTAAACAGCAATGGTGTATGATATTTAAACTTGTATTTTGTGGAATACGAATATATTAACAAAAATATTTAAGTGTGTTAAACAAAAGATCGTATTATTAATCACTCACATGGCTTCTTTTCTATTTTTATTCTTTTCTATTTTAATCAATAAAGATGAAAAAGAAGCCACGTGATTGATTAATAACACGATTTTGTGTTTAAAACTCTCAAAAATTTAATACAACACGGTTTCAACGCAAGAAATAAAATATTTAAATAAAAAATATATTTTAAAAAATTTATAGAAACACATAAATTTCTATTTCAGCTTTCGCAGTATTCTTGTTATTATGCGTCCAACAACGAAAGCGTGAATATTTGTTACGTTTTCAATTACAATGGAACGTTTCATTGGAGTTTGGTAGATCATATTACAAAGCAATTGTCTGCACAAATTTTGCTTTCTTCTAATATCAGATATATTTATTATATGCAAATGTCGATGTCTTATTACAGATGGCTACTCATCTGTCAGAATGCACCAGCCTAGTGCAGCGTGGTATTATACGGTTTTGCAATCAAAAGATATAAAAGCAAGTGAAATTTATCACTTGATGGTGGTTCAGTATTTAGACAGTCGTTTAAGCAAATTTAAGGTGTAAGATTGAATCGAAAAATTTAAGGTGGCCGATGAGATGAGAACCGATTGCTTCAGCAACTATTGCAACAGATACAAATTGCAAATAGATAAGTAAATTAGCATTTCTTAAATCTTTCGGCCGAATCATACAATGTATGGTGTCTGAAACAACAGTCTTCATACTGCGCCAAATTTCAGTGAGAAATTTCTCTTGTTTCGAAACCGTTTGACCGCTGAGGAGCAGCAAACGTATAACAGTTTGCTGCTCCTCGATGGTTCATTCTAACAATTAGATGATCTTAGATACAACATTCCTCATGTGTATATAGGAAGATTGTTGACATAATTACATATTACGTGCTCAGATAGTATCATCTAGAAAATTTCAAGAAACATGGATTTTCTGTCTATTATAACATTAACTATTTATCACTTTAAATTAGTAAAATCTTTTATAAAATTAGAAATTGTTTAAGAATCGTAATATCCTTTTAAGAGACAACACGATACAAAGTTGTATACAAAATGTTAATTGCCAAAAATTATAAATTCTAAAGTTTATAAAATATTATTCTTTAATTATTGATAGTTTTTGTAATTTTTGTTAAGTACAGCATAAAAATTTTCATATAAATAAATTTTTATTTCAACTTATAATCATGCAATATAAATAAAATATAAAGGGAGAGGCTATAATTATTTTTAAATATGACATTCATAAGCTTGAAAAAGACATTTCCTTTAATTTTTACGAGATATTTTTATGCATTTTCGTCACCGTATGTCTATTATAATTTCGATAATCATTTCTAAAATTCAAGGACAGAACTTCCATCGCATTCAGAACTTCCTTAAATGCAATTCTGAAAGAACAAAACATCAGAGAAAAAAAAAAATTTTGTGAGACACTACATAATAAGTATTATTCACAACAAAGATGTATTATTAATATGAAATTGTTTTATGTCTATAAAAATACGGATTCAAAAATAGATGCAAAAGTTTAATGAATAACGTCATAAAACGAGTGTTATTTCATCCAATTACAATAGTTTTATTAATTTTTTAAACATCTGAAATCTTATCTTTTGTTTCTGATTAAGAGTAAAAATCGATAAAAATAGCATCTGTTTATTACACCTGTCTAGACCGATAACGCTTACTGTTCGTACAGATATAACGGCGTTTTCATATTTATATTGTATAGCTTTAAGAGTCGTTTTAGGTTTACCTATACCTTGTAATTTTAATTATACTAAAGCCTTTAGTCAATATCAACTAATGAGGGACTATTTTCTATCGGAAAATAGTCCAAATTGCATTTTGGGTTTTTTGTTTCCATACTTATGTAGTCATTTTTGTGTTTATTAAACGTTTTCACTTAGATTCTGTAGCGTTTGTGCCTATTATTGGTCTGATAAGCCCTCACTATTATCTGCCTCACGGTTGTTGATAATTTAAATGTCTAAATTTCATCTTTGAACCAGGCATTTAAAGGTAAATTCTTACCTTGACAACACATTCCACATACTTCATTTTTCTAAGGTCTTTGGATGTAATAGAATTATTTGTCTTCACCGAAAATTTTTTCCAGCTCCTGGTAAACTTTCTCTTGTATATCCGGATGCAATCCGAGGAGAAAAAGTGACCAACTAATACCTATTGCGGTAGTGTCGTGTCCCTAACAAAAAGACAATTCTTATACATCCTGAATTTTTTTTTAATTTGTAAATGAAACTGATTTTACTGCGAACATGAATGTATCAACTTCTTCTCTGATATCCTCTTCGTTGAGACTTTTATCTGTTAAATGATGATCAAGCAGTAAATCCAGGAATGCTCGCCTCTTCTTTATGGACAAAAAGGTTTTAACAAAGGAAATTCGAAAATCGATTTTCAACAACCGAAATTCAACAATCTATTCCTAACAATCAAACGCAACTATCTATTTTTAACAAAAATGAACAATTTATTTTTTTACAATAAAAAACAAGCAATTTATTTATAACAATAAAACCTCACAATTTCTTTTAAACTAGTGCAAATCAACAATGTGTTTTGAACAATCAAGAGCCAACTATCCATTGCAGTAAAAAGACATCAATCTATTTTTAACAATAAAAAATCAACGATGTAATTTTAACAATCAAAAATCGAGAATTTTTTGTAACAATCAAAAATAATCAATTTATACTCAACAACCCTGTTCAACAATGAAATATTAAGAATCAATTCTTAACAATCATAAATTAACAATCTATTTTAAACGATCGAAAATCAACAATTTAGTTTCAAGAATCGATAATGAACAATTTACATTTAACAATCAAAACCAAACAATTTATTCTCAAAAACCGTTATTCAACAACCTATTCTTAACAATCAAATACAACAATCTATTTTCAACAATCGAAATTCAACAATTTATTCTTAGCAATCAAACATAACAATCTATATCTAAAAATTGAAAAATCGACAATTTATTGTTAACAATCAGAAACCAAAAATTTTTTTCAACAATTGAAATTAAAAAGTGTACAGGCATACCTCGACTTACGTCGTTTCGAGTTACGTCGTTCCCGATTATACGTCGCTTGTTAAAAAAGTATATGGAAAAATAAAAATCAAGTTTAAGTCATTTTATTCGACTTTACGTCTGTCCGCCACAAATATTGAAGTCGTAATATCACTAGATAAACGTTTAAAGCACATAAAATCATATTAAAATATATACAAGTATGTACTGTATTTACAGTACATGCATTCGTAAATTTAGAATACTTTTTTTTGTACTATATTAAAAACTAAAATTTATTTGTTTGTAAGCTTAAAATAGATTTTTATTAACCATATATTATTAAAAATGCATTAATAAATAAAATACAGAACAGGGAATGGTAATTTACGGTTTAGCCTAGTGATAAGTAGATTCGGAGACAAGTAAATTCGACTTACGTCGTTTTCCTGGAACCAATTACCGACGTAAGGCGAGGTATACCTGTATTCGTAACAATTAAAAATAACGATTTATTTTTGACAATCAAAAACCAACAAGTGTTTTCACCAATAAAAAAACTAATAATTTATGATAAACAATCGAAAATCAGTAATCAATTTTTTCAAAATTAAAATTTAACAATCTATTCTTAAAGACGAGAAACTGTCAAAATCGATAATTGAGTTTTGTTCTTTAAAACCAAATATATATTCTTATATTTTTGATAAACAAAATAAAAAATCGCTAAAGAAATTAAAAAGTCTGTTATAGAAACATTTAATTATGATAAACATAAAAAAGTTTTATTCAACGCAGAGCTATTAAGACATCAGCAATATGGGATTAATTAAAAGAAAAAAATTATGTAATAACAGCATACCGGTAAAACAAAATTTCACTTTTACCATTTTATGATAAAAAATTCATTCTAGATAATGGAACAGACATGTTATTGTTGGGTCATTACAGCCTCTACTTTCATTCTTACAGATTTTTAAATATTATCATTATCTTCACAATACGGATTTTTAATAGTATGCAAACAAAAACATACTTATGTAATACATAAGTGTATATTCGTATTTTTTATGTAATACATAAGTATATTTTCATTGTAGCGAATGTAAAATTAGATGAGGCAAGAATAATTAAAACGATCCATTCTCTCCGAGTATTGTGTTGGGTTTGGAAATAATGGAGATATATAAGACTAAAGTAAATAACAGTTGCTTAAATGCCAAAAACGCTAATGCTGTTCTAACGGCCTGGAAATATGTAATAGAAAAGGAAATCGGAATTAAAAACCCTTAAACTTGTAGCGGTGTATTTCAACTAGTTTAATGTATATTGTCGTTATATTAGTTTATTTGTACATTTTGTTTAATTATATAATATGTTAGTATTTTGTTAGCTATTTAACGTTTACAGTTTAATGTAAAGATTAAAAAAATATGTTCGAAAATTTTAAATTTAAAAAATGTTCAAAAAGCTTTGTGTTTGAATGTAGAACAGTAATTATGTATATAAAAATGAATGTATGTCTGTCTATTCGTCTGTCCTTCATGCATTACCACACCGTTTATCCGATTGCCATGAAACTTTGGGAAGTAATATACTCCCGCGAAGGTTTCTGGCATAGTACATTTATCCTACGATAGATGGCGCTCGTGTCTACGAGCATTTCGCTGTGTGCCCGATCGATTTCAAACACAAAGATGTGAAGACCATTTCCCCCTTTCAAAAAATATATCTATATATGCATTTGTGAACTGTTATTTACGATATTTGTAATAATTTTTGTTAAATACTTTATTTCAACTTTTTTTGCTAATTATGTATTCGCTCGAACTTTGTTAAAACCTTAACTGTATCCCGAACAACAACCGAAGTTGTAGGAAGAAATTCGCCTATTTTACCGATCTAGGAATCCCATTTTTCCAAATTTTAATATCGACTGAAAATAATTTAAAAAGACAAATTACAATAAAACGGTTTATTATCCAACTATCAGAAATTTCACAACGTGCCAAGGAAGAGAGGAGGGAGCAATTAAATAGTTAAAATTATAAAGGATTTAAAAATATGTATAAAAATGGAAAATATTGCACTTCTGACAATCGCTGCGAGTGTGTTGGTTAAATTTGGAGAATCCATGCTTCTCGCATGGACAACTGTATGTGGCCAGCTCACGCCTCGGTAAAGCTTCTGATTTATTAGTGTATGCACCAGTCGGAAAAATAAAAAATATCGTTTATCCACAAGCACTCCAATAAATAAATAGAATTGAAACGACACTTTGAAATGTTTTCCCGATGAAAATGAATAATAATAATATTATTATTATTATTATTATTATAAGTTTCAATAAAAATGATAAAATGTTAATTGAATCTTATCATAACGAGTTTGATTGAATTTCGTTTTTTCTGCGATCGCAGCAATGCGTGACGGGTAAGCTAGTTTCCTATGTTTGTAATACATAGTGTTTGTAATAAAACTTATCAGTGTTTAAATCAACATGTAATAAAGCCATCATTAAAACTGTCTAACAATAAAACATACAAATGTAAGTTTTTTGTAATAAATGATAAAATAACGTTATTGATATATGACAAATAATTTACAAGATGTGACTGTATGAAATGTAATAAATAATTTTGTATCTATTAATATATGTACTCAATTTAAATAATTTCATCCATTTACATGTGTATTCAATTTGAATAATGTATTCTATTATGATATCCATGTAATAAAATGTTATTAATATGAATAATGTAT
Source organism: Centruroides sculpturatus (assembly GCF_000671375.1). Taxonomy (NCBI): domain Eukaryota; kingdom Metazoa; phylum Arthropoda; class Arachnida; order Scorpiones; family Buthidae; genus Centruroides; species Centruroides sculpturatus. Next base: position 15,142 of record NW_019385368.1, read on the forward strand.
TCTATCATGTAACTAAATAAATAAATATTTCCTAACAAAAAAAAACACAATTTTGTTTCTTTATAGACAATACTCAACTGCTAATTGAATGGGGAAATTTTTCATCTTTGCCATTAGAAGAAAAGACTATTCGTCATTTAAGAAATTATATTGTCTGAGATATCATCAGTCAATTAAACGATGTATCTCCTACATTCATTTCTGAATTTTCTGGTAAGTTAAATTGGGAAATTTTGTGAAAAAATTATATATTCTCTACTTCATTTTTTGAAAAACATTTTAAATATGCAAAATGGAATTTCATTTGTGAGTATCAGGTGTTAGACAAATTATTCTTAACCAACTTTTCACAATATCTTGATAGGAATAAAGCTTCAGAATTTCAAATTCTTTCAGATAATTTTATTAGGCGATATATATATTAGTTTTATATTAAGAAAATTTTAAAATACCAACAATTAAAAACTATGACTTTACGCGTATTAAAAGATGATCTAGATTGGAGTTCTGTTTCTCGTTACCAAATATTTGACCAGCAATTTATTGACGACTTTCAAAATCGACTTTCTTGGTGTTACATTTTAAAATATTAATAATTAGACCGAGAATATATTGTCAACAATCTTCAAAATATATTACTCCACTTACTTGCAGAAATGTGTCATGTTTTAGATAAAGTGAATGAAAAAACTGGAAAAGCTTAAATAAAATAAACTTCTTTACATCTATTAATTTATAAATAAAAAAGATTTCAAAAATAATTTCGTTTGGATGTTATATTATTTCAAATTGTCACGTTTTAATTTAGTCAACAAATTTTTATTTTAAACAAATTATTATTACAAATTCGTACGACTTAATTTTATAATGATAAATTTAATAAATAGACAGAATGTATTAAACTTATTGTTAAAATAAAATTAATTTAATTAAGATTTGTGATCAGTTCTGCTCAAACTACTACTACTGCGAACATATATTTTAAGTTAAATAAATGTAAAGCATGATTAAAAATTGCAACCTGGAGTATGACGATATCACAATTTATTAATAATTGCTTGTATATATTCTTTAATTAATAAGTAACAGCAATTTTTAGTCTGTATAAAAATGAATAAGAGGTGTTACGTTGTGTTGCAGACGTGTGGTAGGACTGCTTGAATTCAATATTTAAACTGGAGTAATAGCTCACAGAGTGTAAATGTGCCAAGTTTACAAACATTTCTATAATACAGAACCACGTGTAAAAATGACATTTAATCAAGTTAAAAATTTTAATAAATTTAATATTTAAAAATTCTGACTGTAGGTAAGGTGTAAAATATTATGCCATTTAATCCAGAATCAAAATTGGTGAAAAGCATTTCGATTGCTCTGTGTAAAGTAAATTGGTACACTAAACGTTTTGAAATATAATTTTTAAGAATTTATTACTGAAATTTAATATACTACACTCGGCGCATTGACTTTAATCGGTCTAAAGGAAGAGGGCCTATGCCATATGACAAGGATAGACGACATTAAGAGTTTACTCATCGATCACAGTGATATAATTTGTAAAAATGTAATTAGCTAAATTATTTATGAGAAATTATGCGTAAAAACCTTTTAATAATGTAAAAAACAAAACAGCTAAAAGAGATCAAAAATACATGTAAACGTTTACAGATCGTATTCCATTCCTTTTATTTAACATAGAGCCTTCCTGCTTAGGCTGATCATGTCCACTCTTACCCTACGCGGATTATCATATTGATAACAACCTGGAATACATGAAACATTGAACTATGAACAACTGGTTTGCAATTTATGGATTTTCTCTTTTCTGAAACAAAATATCTCCGTTTTTCATCGTTTTTCGATAGTCATTCTTATACCGAATTTAGGACAAAGAATGACATCACCGGATTCGAAAATCTTATCTCTATGGTCCAAAGACTTCACTCGAAAATGACGAATAACATTCGCTAAAACTGTTTTCATCTCCATCATGGCGAATCTTTGACCTGAACAAAAGTAAATGGTTACAAACACGTACAAGCCTTTGTCTCGTGTCACGGTTACTCACCTATGCAATTGCGTGGACCGGCAGAGAACGGCACAAATGCAAAGGGATGACGTTTCTCGCAGTTTTCTGGTAGAAATCGATCCGGATCGAACACTTCGGGATTTTCAAACACCGTTGGATTATGATGAATTCCATAAATGTTTACTGCAAGAGACGAATTTGCTGGCAAGATATAATTACCTGAAAGAAAATTTAATTAAGTGTTTTCAATGCAACTAATGCCATTGTTCCAACATGTAATAACTTGAAAAATGCAATACATACCTACTTTCATATCGGAAGGATTTTTTCTCAATATGAATGGTACCGGAGGATAAATCCTAAGTGTTTCCTGAAATTACTCCGATATTTTAAAATGTTATCGAGTATTTGAAACTTAATTAAATCTCCCTTTCTGGCTTGTATGCCAGAAAAAGGATTTTCGTAGGTAAAAGGCGACATAACATCTCCAACACAATGCTTTTGCTCCCGTTTCGGATAAACGGGAGGTTCAAATCAAACTCAATTTGAATCAATCGGCTGGTTCTTAACTTCGGCCTTCAGTCAATCTTTTGTTTTTTTTCAAACAGAATTCACAAAGTATAAAAAAGTTTGTTGCTTTTATATACCTTCTGTTAAATTTCAAAATGTTTGTATAATATAAAAAAGGAGACATGTGAAATACGTCTCATAAATATATAAGTATATGAAGATAAACTTATACAATATGTTTCTCCATTTTTGTTTCACTTCTGTAACAAGAAATATTGGAGGTTAAACAGAAAAACTTAAAATATTGTAACTTCTGTTTTTTAGCGCTGGTGTTATAAGTATAGTTTAAGTGTAAAAATCAGTAAAAGTAGCCTAAGTGTACGTGATCAAATCACGTACACTTAGGCTACTTGTACTGATTACTTTTACTTTTACTGTTTATACTTAAATGTCAGAGTTGAATAGTTTCCATTCTTCACATGTACAGAGAGTCTGATGAGGAAACATTCTAAGAAATTGTCAACTTCCAACCAGTGAAGAGTCGAGAAAGAACTGAAATCGCTCGTCTATTGATTGCAGAGAGATGTCCGATTTGAAAATCGACCCGGTACAATATTCAGCTTGAACTACACAAGTATTTTTGTCCTGAAATCTTGGAAACACTTGCTATAGAATATACTCATTCGCTGTCTTCATCAAGTTAAATTATCGTGACTCATAATGATGATTTTTCTAGTAATATTCTTATTGTCACCTCTTCACTGTTTTGTATTATTTATAAATATTATATAATTTTTCTGCACTCCAATATTTCATGTTCAGTATTAGCGTCAGTTTAGTTTTATATGTATTAACTTTAAAGTCATTATTATTGTATATACTCTTCCTGATTCTAATCTCCTTGGAATATATTGCTATATTGTTTCTTTTCTGAATACTTAATAACAACAATTTACAGTGGTATCTCATAATTCAAACGTTTTCGAGTTAAAAGACTAAATTCGAAAGAAATCCGATCTATAGGTCGAACTAGCTTCTACTTTCGAACTGCGCGCGCAGTGAAAATATGTGCTAGCAGCTGAAACGCCATCTTTTGAGTGCCCGAAGCTCTTTCACTCTCGGTATACAAGTGCATATTATGTAACGTTCGTGTGTTTTAGGTTTTGTTTTATTTCTTGTGTGTTTGCTTATACCAGAACATGTTAAACCACGGCATCAATGAAGAGTGAGAAAGCCACAATGTCTTAAAAAAAACTTGTATTATTGATGATTGAAGTGAAAAATAACTTATCAAAAAGCATGAAAGCTATACACATGTGACAGATAAATGTCAATATGAAAGATGTCCATGTCTGCTGCGTACACCATTCTTAAGAACAAGGAAGCAATAAAAGCAACAAACTTAGGTAAAGTTGTGGCAAGTTTGACTTTCAGTAGATCGCATGTTATGGAAAAGATATAAAAATTTTTCCCAGTGTGAAAAAAAATGAAAAGCATTTAGCTGGTAATATTATTTTTGATAGGTTTATTTCTAAGCCAACAGCTGTATACTTACCTAAAAAAATGAGACATCACTACTCCTCACTAAGACACGGTAAATTCAATTTTCATTTTATTATACAAAATTTACTTATTTAATATATTGTTCTCGTGTCTTATTTTATGATTAAAAAAATTAATTTTGTCATTTTTACTTTATATTCTCCGTATTTTTTTCTACGTTTATCGAAATAGATATTATTCAGTGTCAGGAAGGGAGTAATTTATTTTCTGTTATATCTAATAAGAGAAATTGATTCGAAGTTCGAAGAATTCAGAGTTTGGACGGTCTCGTGGAACGAATTAAATTCAAAGTACGAAGTACCATTGTGCTAAAAACATATAAAATTCTTGTAAATAAGATTCAACTATTATCTAATTCTATAAGAACACAATTTCCTTTCCAGTAAATATTATTAAATTCGATTCACGGTGTCTTTTACATAAATACAGTATATTGATAAACGAATTATTGAAACACCGTGTTCTGTTATTTCCAGTGAAAGTTTTTCATCTTTTAGTTACATTACAAATCGGTTCTATGTATTTAAATAAGAAGTAAAAGGTACAACGTATTAAAATTTAAGCACATTTCGCTTTGTTTATTACCACGAATAAAACTAATATTTAAGGAATTTTTATATTAAATTTTAAAAATTTCGAAATTTAATATTTATAATACATTATTGTATTGAATATGTATTGGTTCGTTAAGATAAAAAGAGTCATTTCGATTCTTTCTAGAATTTGAAAAAACTGCTTTTCAAAGTTCGATGCAGTTGCATAAGCAGTGTAAACAAAAGGCATTTCATAGGTGATGAAAAGCTAAACCTGCTATTGAAGACCGATAGCACATAACACGGGAATGATTTGCGTTGTTTAGGCGTCATCATGACGTGCTACTTCCAACTGACATCACTGTCACGTAAGATTGCTACTGTGAAAAAGTGGATCTTTTGAACAGCAAGTTCAAACAACTTCGTTCAAAACATGAGACAGTCTCATACCGTCACAATAATGCGCCTCAGAAAAGTAAGCCAATCATTCGGCCTTATTCATTTTATTGCATATTTTTTGAGCCAAATGATTGCCGTGTATTTCGTGTCATGCGCAACCATTATGTCAATATACAGTTCAATGGCAATTCATCAAGTTCGAGACTTTAAAAAAAAAAAAAAAAAAGTTATTCTAAGCCGAAGCGATTGAAAGCTTGCAGCAAAAGTGTCGAGAGTGTTATCTATAGTATTATTTATCTAATAGAATTAACTGTAATTTTTTTACTTAATTGTCAACAATTGATTGTAAATGTCTAATTTTTATCTTTCCACCAACATTTAAAGTAAATTGTTACCTTGACAACACATTCCAGATACTTCATTTTTCTAAGCTCTTCGGACGTAATAGACTTATGCATCTCTTCACCAAAAATTTCCTCCAGCTCCTGGTATACTTTTTCTTGTATATCGGGATGCAATCCTAGCAAATAAAGAGACCAACTAATTCCCATTGCCGTTGTGTCGTGCCCCTAAAAATAACACAACCTCATTATTACACAACCTCAATCTCTTATTACTAAATTCGTGAATAAAACTCATTTTACTTCAAACATGAAAGTGTCGACTTCTTCTCTGATATCTTCTTTGCTAAGACTTCTATCCGTTAAATGATGACACAGTAGTAATTCCAGAAATGCTCGCCTTTTCTTTATCCCTGTAACTTCATTCTCTTCTTGAAAGTTGTTGATTATTTGATTATCTTTCAGTTCTTCGATCATTTTCCGTTTCTTTTCTCTAATTACCTGAATTGTTTTCATTCATTAATAAACATCGTAAATAGTTTACAAATAAAAACAAATGAACTTGCCTTTCTGTCGAATCTGTGAATGGTTTCAATGTTTTTGTGAAATTGTTTTCCTAAGGGACTCAAGTTGAAAATGGGACTGAACCAATACCAAGGTTTTGTGAACCATTGAATAATTGCAGATGTTATACTGAATCATAAAACACAATGTCGTATATTATAAATGCTTCAAGTAACTAGAATATTTTTATACTTTTAAAAATATTTTAAAATCTTAAGCCGTAAACAAAATTTCCTTTTTTTTAAACTTCGTAAAATATTAGTATATTGTCATTATTAGATTGAGATACAAAAATGATTTTAAAAGTTCAACTTAGTTTTGTTACTCACTATTACAATACTTAGATAAACAACCTATTTCAGCAATTATTTTTTATTCATCTAACGTTCTCACCTATCTTTCTAGCCATCGTCAGAATCGAACGTTTTTCAAATAGTATTCTTTAAAGTTTAAAAAATTATGTTTAGAAATACGCCAAATAAGCGTTATCATAACTTTTGTTAAGATATTGTATTACGAATGAAAATTGTAACAATGTTCTTGTTTAGGATATTGTAACAATTTACATTTGTAAAACAATATCTTAACGGAAGTTGTGATAAGGCTATTGGGCCTATTCGAAATCTTAGCGTGTTGGCAGCACTTCTCAGTTTTCTAATAAATACTTAATAATGAATGTGTGACAATAAATATAAATTATTTATTTTTTACTTATTGCAAAACTACCTTATAGTCAAATAGTTTGATACCGTTATATTGATATACTGTAAGGTCTCTTTTTATGCAAATTATTTTTATGCGATTTTGAAGTTGTGCAATTTGTATTTCATCCAAAAATTTCTTGGACAAACATACATATAGGCTTGTTTAGGAAGCCCGCGTATAGACAGTCTCCAAAAATCGTGGAACGCTCAAAGCTCACTCCATTTGTTCCACTGACATATAACGTTTATGGATGTAAAGGACAGCTAGATCTACCTTAATCGCTTTAGTTCCTAGCAATTTTTGATATAAATGTAATTAAACATAAAAAATACTTAAAACTGAAAAAAACGAAAGAAATGCGTTAATTTTGAAGAAAAAGCTTCAAAGTTTAACTTCCTTTGTCTCGCCCTTCTGTGAAATTTAACACCGATGAGTCATTGTTTACACATCTGGATGACCTTGAACACAGCTGGAGTTGGATTTCCCGGGGCATTCTCATAGACGTCGCGGGAGGACAAGGGTTTAAAGTAGGGTGAACACTAGCTGGCCGTATATTTTTAAATATTTTTTAAAAATTTGGAGACTTAAAAAACATTCCAAAAATTCAAAAAAAAATTTCAAAAAGCCTTAAGGACCGTGTTTTATGTAACGCTATGTAATCTGCCGGAGTTAACTCGGGCGAGGAACTAAAGGGGTTTTAATTAACTCTTCACATCCAGATGTCAGTGATTTGTTTTTAGAGTGAGCTTTTGCAATTCGGGGATTCCCCTTGTACATGATACTTACCATCGACAAGTCGCTATTACATCATCTTGAGTTTCGCATTGACAGGTATAAACTGTAATTATTTTGAAATTAAATTTTATATGAATTTCTTTCAGACATTCGAAGTAATTTAGTAATTAAGCAGCCTATTTCTTTTAATTTCTGCAAACATTTTTATGCGGTTTTAAGTTAATTTTAACTCGTTGTTTTGGTTTTATGCGATTTTAGAAAATTACGGAACGTATCCCTACTTTTTCAAGGCATGTAAAGTCTTTTTTTATGCGAATTTTTTATATGCGCTTTTCTATAGAACGTATCCACCGCATAAAACGAGACCTTACAGTACTTAATTGCGTCGATGGATGTAAAATCTTATTTAGAGGATATTCAGTGTATTTTTCCCTTATGAAAAAAACAGCAAGGATTGCGTTGTATGCGAAAATGGAAACTCTTTCATTTCTTCCATAGAACCACAGGGCACATAAAGCAAGCTGTATTTTATGTGAAAGTGTGTAACAGCTTGAAACTACAAGTGGTCTTGGAAAAGAATTTTATCCATTCTATGAATCTACCTTGTACTCTTAATTGACTGTGAAAGGTCGTTTGTCATCTTTGGTCTATTATCACCTATTGCAATTATGATTACTCCTAAAAAAAGCTGAGATTTTTGTAAAAAAGCGATAGAGATAAACGAAAATAGTGAATACATGGAAATTAAAAAAAAAATAGCTAGAAAATCCTTGGAGTTATTCAAAAGTAAGTTATAAATACTTTTGAATAAAAAAGTTCTATTCAGATTTGTTATTAAATATTTCTTTTTAACTTACTGATTAATGGCAACAACGTACTCGTTACCAGATCTGTCTTGACTGTTGAATTGAACTCCCATTGCTGAATCTGTAAATTATAATAATATATTTATAGAATAACAAATTGAATATGTACACTTTTCTTAATAAAGTTGTCTGTTATAACTGTAATAAATTACGAACATAATGTGACTCAATTTGAGAAAGAACTTTTCAAATGAAAGCGTTGAAACAAATTGAAAATATTTTCCTTTTTTTTATGATTATGAAAATAACACATTCCAATGGTTTAATGCTTCAGCATATCGATAAGAAATTTCGCAATGGCATTCGGACTTGCAATCAAAAGTTTTTGTTGTCTTTAATTAAGAATCTATCGTACCTGTGCCTCATTATTCTTTTTGTGCTATTGACTGGTTGACTATATGCTGTGTATGATTAAAATAGATTTTCTTATTCGCAAAATAAAAAGAAAACCCAAATCTCGAAATTCTTCTCATCTCGAAAAATCTTGCAAATTTCTTAAAAGTTCACTTTTTTCTTATTTTGTGTTAAGGTTGAGAAAATTTTTCAATTAGAAGTATAGTTATTTTATAACTATACTTAGAAGTATAGTTATTTTAAAAATAATTAATACTATCCCGGGAAATCCCGGGATACCGGGAAACAGTTCAGTTTTATCCTGGAATCCTGAGACAAGCAAAAAACTGGGAAACGAGGAACCCTAGTCGTAACGAAAAGTTTAAAAAAACACACTCTCAACTGCAAGTTCATTTTTCAGCATATTTTCGAACCATATGAAAAAAAAATGTTAAAAACACGTTTTCTGCTTGAGAAAATGATTTTTCTGCAAGTAAACATTGCTTAATTAATTCTTACCTCCAATAATATCCAAAGTGCACAGTCTGATTAGCTCATCAATAAGAAACTCTTCATTTTCCTTTTTCTTCTTCAACTTTTGAATTAAGATGTTTGACTGATCGTTAAAAATTCCTTGAAAGTCTTCGAGAATTCGAAAGTGAAATGCTGGTGTTAACAATTTTCTACGATGCCTCCACTTATCGTTCGAACTGTTTCGATTGTAAACCAATAAATTACTTGTATTAATGTGAAATATTTAATCATCATTTACCTTGTTAAAAGACCTGTTCCCAGCCACGGATGAAGAATATTATAAAGCCAATCTTTGTTGATCACGGTGTAACTCTTCAGTACTTCCTGTGTTAAATAATTAATTGTTAACTTTAAAATAACATCTAAATACAATATGCGTTATAGCAGTTATACCTGAGCCACTTCGGGATGAGATAATAGAATATAATGATAGCCACCCGAAGAAAATTTCATTAGTTTCTCTTCGATGAATCCCATACACGCACAACTCAATAGTTGAATTATAACTAGAAAAATTTAATAAACAGGGCATTAACTTTTATTTATCGTTATTCGAAAACAAATTCGTAAATAATAACTTTATATCGTAACATATAATTTAATACTTTGAAATTATACTTACAGATGCCACAAAGTTTTCGATAATCTTGCGCTTTTACTGGACAGAAAATCAAATTCCAAAGAAGAGGCCAATTTGGGAATTTCGGTATTTCGTTCTTCGATTTGTTGTCACTCTTTTTCTTCCATATTGAGAGACCTGAATAAATATAGCTAATTTTCATTCTGTATTGAATACATATATCGACACATTCTGTATTGAATACGATCATTCTCATTGGCGTATGGTTAAAATAGGAAATTCGGTTTAATTTAACAACTTCATATTTTTCGGTCGATACTGGAATGGGAAAATAATAGAAGGAAAAAGGCAGATGAAGGACTTCGTTGAATAAAAATATAAAATCACGGACTGATTTTACTATGGAAAAGCTTATAAGAACAGTTTGGAACAGAAAACCGTTTTCCGATGTGATCGTCGTATGCCGAATGGAAACAGCATTACAAGAGGAAGTTATTTTATGTTTCTTAATTATTTCTCTCAAATAAATGTAGTTTTATATATAAATGTAGTTTTATATAAATTACATGCTACTTTTATTTTTTATGATGTACACCTATATATATATATATATATTATTCAAATTTTACTATAATTAATTGTCATTTCTTTTTGTAATTTTGCCCTAAAATTTATTAAAAAATTAAAAGATCCGTTTAATGTTTCTAACAGAAATTATACAAGTTTATGTAAGCAAAATAATCTGTTCTTAAAACATTAATTGTTAACAATAAATATGCTGCGACTTCTCACTTAGCACTATGTAAATTCAATTAGTTGCTAAATTAGAACTAGAAGATATGGATCGGTGTATTCATTAAACGGTTTACGAAAGTGGAACAAAAAATGAATGGACTTATATGAAGCTGTCGTAAAATTTGTCAAAAACAAAGGAAACGTATCTAACACCTTGCGTAGGTTTCACTGTGTATTCGAAAATAACTCATTTAAATTTTCTTATAAGTGTGGAACAACTTCTTGTGGCAATTGGTCAAAAAAACGACCCCCAAGATTTTTACATTTCTGCACTCAAGATACATGAAAACGTCAAGAAATGAAAATAATAATAATAATAAAACATTTTTGAGTTTTTCTGTGTGTTAGTGTAGGCATATACGATGTAGTAACAATTCTGTTTACCCTCTTTGAAACTTTTGTGCTTTCTGTCCAAAATTTCTGAAATTTGGCAGCGACGTTTGTTTATTAGAGAAATTTATGATATTAAATTTTAGTGATTAAAGGCGAGGGGTGGTGAAATAATGGTAGTCGTGCGAATCTCCCTCGGGATTATATATAATGATGATTTTACTCATTAAGAGCATTTACAATTTTTTTATAAAACACATTCCTAATTTCAAATGTAAACCTTTTGCCATTTTATAATAGTTACAAATGTAAAAACTTTTTAATAAAATATCATACCAGATGGCGCTACCAAATTTTGCCTGCAAAGTTAAACAACTCGATATTGAATTTTTCACTTAGCACAGTCTTGCTCCAGATTTTATTCAATTCACTTTGGATGCTTCTTTTTGCTTTTTCTGCGTTGAAACAAAATAGAAGCACTAAATAGAAAAATTATGTTCACATTCTCTAATACTTTAACTCGGTCTTCAAATTCAAGTAGTAATTTTTGGATATTTAAAAAAATATTTTTTAGAAGTACAACCATATTATTATTATTATTATTTTATTTTTTCAAGCAGAAAAGTTAAACAAATCCTATCTATTGAACTGTTTTTTTTCCAAATTCACAGCTTTTATTTATTTTCTTTAATGTGCTCTGGCACAAATGTGGCAAGAAGATTTTGGCTAGGAAGTTTCATTTATACATTCACTGTCAGAGTTAGAGAAGAGTTCTGATGTAAAGCAGTGTTTGACTCCAATGCCTCAAACTGTTTCTTTGTTCAGAACAAATACAAAGGTTGAACTCCTTCTTTGTTGATCAATTCGCTTATGTTTCTAGTCGAAGGAACCGCATTCGTTCGTTAAGTGAGGAGTGTCTGTTCAGTTTTTTATCGTGTTGCTGCTACTCTGCACAGAGTACAGAGTAGCAGCACAGTTTAATTTTTTTCAAATCGAAAAAAAATCAATAACTCATGAAAGAGCGTTTAAAATTTTTGTGTTTATAAAACACAAGATAAATGTTTACAAATGAACCAATAAGAATAGATTTTATTCTAAAAAATAAAGCTAATAATGCTTTAAAAGTAATTAGAAAATGTAGAAATTGTGCTGCAAATTTGGAAAAAGAAATAGTTCTGTACATTCCAACTCTTGTCTGTCTGCCTATTTCTCATTTTTTATTTCTGAGAAAAAAGGAGTTAGATGAATCAACGTCAAGATAAGAGTTTGAAGCTAAACAAAAGAACTATTCACAAACTTCATTATCACATCAAAAGTCACGTTATTTTAATTCTAATTGTTCCCCTCACAGCAGTTAAAGACATGACGAGCACGACTTCTTTGCTTATTGGAAAAATATGATGTACGAGAACAAGACAGTACTAATTTGAAAAAGAAAATATATATTTTAAATTCAATATATTTAGAAATTATTAAGAATTGCAGACCGGCATTGTGACCGTGTCACAATACAATAATTATTTAATAATAACTAAGAATAGAAGAAACTAATCCCGCATGTTCATATACAACTATAATAATATAAAAAGTTCATGAATATTTAAAAATTAAATGATTGAAAAATTATTACATAAAATTTAAAACAAATGAAAGTTATGTTTGATAAATTTATTAAATAATTGATTAAATTGATTAAATAAAATTGAAATCAATTTTATTTAATCAATTTTGAACTGATCAAAATTTTGAACTGATTAAATAAAATTGAAATCAATTTTATTTAATCAGTTCAAAATTTTGTAAAATTAATCAATAATTTAATGTAATATTTTAACGCTAAAAGTGACACATTTGTCACCTTTTGTGAAAAAAGTAAAACTTCCTTTTTAATTAAAGAGATGTTATGACAGCTCTCTGACAAATATCTGTCATCTGAGCTTGGACAAATGTCATGTAAGACAATAGAATACCCCGATAGGTGTCATAAATGCAGAAACCCGATTGGAGTGAATCTGAAAAAAAGGAGTCAAATTTAGTAAATCGGGGAGACGACCATACAAATAGTTTCGGCATAATACAGCTTCGACCTCTCTTACTTTAGGTCATTTCCGTCTCCATATCCAAAGGCCGAATAAACCAGATCAGCGGTATCATTTTAAACTCATTTGTAAACACTCTGATATCTAGAAGTGTATTTAGTTGTCAGCTTATTTTCCTTGTACTTTATCTATACTAATATTAAAAAGAGGTAATGTTTGTATGTATGTATGTAAGTTTGTTTGCAGCAGGTAATCTCCGAAACTACTCATTTGATTTGAAAAATTCTTTCACCAATATTTAGAATGGAACCTCAGGGTAAACATAGGCTGTATATTATTCCGTTAAACATTCATATAAATTAAAAGATATAATCTAGGTTAAGGTTTTTATGTCCAACAGATGGCGCTACGAGTACGACGCCCTAAGTTTGCTTTTCTGCGAGGCATTACGCTTTTCTGTGAAAATGAACTAAAGCGGATCATCTTCTATCTATCTATATAAATAAAAATGTAATGTTCGTTTCTTCCTACCGATTCCCTTGAAATTTTGACACAACGCTGCATTCGAATACGCACGTGTTTTTATATACGGGTCGAAATTCTTCCCACTGAAGGGAGATGGTTAGGATTAAGGCTTTACCGTAAAGAACTCTGCTTCTATTTATACTATTTTAGATGCGGTTTTTTGCGTTTTAATAGGGTATGTCAACAGAATGTACACTAAGAAGAAATTTTTCGAAANATTTAATGTAATATTTTAACGCTAAAAGTGACACATTTGTCACCTTTTGTGAAAAAAGTAAAACTTCCTTTTTAATTAAAGAGATGTTATGACAGCTCTCTGACAAATATCTGTCATCTGAGCTTGGACAAATGTCATGTAAGACAATAGAATACCCCGATAGGTGTTATAAATGCAGAAACCCGATTGGAGTGAATCTGAAAAAAAGGAGTCAAATTTAGTAAATCGGGGAGACGACCATACAAATAGTTTCGGCATAATACAGCTTCGACCTCTCTTACTTTAGGTCATTTCCGTCTCCATATCCAAAGGCCGAATAAACCAGATCAGCGGTATCATTTTAAACTCATTTGTAAACACTCTGATATCTAGAAGTGTATTTAGTTGTCAGCTTATTTTCCTTGTACTTTATCTATACTAATATTAAAAAGAGGTAATGTTTGTATGTATGTATGTAAGTTTGTTTGCAGCAGGTAATCTCCGAAACTACTCATTTGATTTGAAAAATTCTTTCACCAATATTTAGAATGGAACCTCAGGGTAAACATAGGCTGTATATTATTCCGTTAAACATTCATATAAATTAAAAGATATAATCTAGGTTAAGGTTTTTATGTCCAACAGATGGCGCTACGAGTACGACGCCCTAAGTTCGCTTTTCTGTGAAAATGAACTAAAGCGGATCATCTTCTATCTATCTATATAAATAAAAATGTAATGTTCGTTTCTTCCTACCGATTCCCTTGAAATTTTGACACAACGCTGCATTCGAATACGCACGTGTTTTTATATACGGGTCGAAATTCTTCCCACTGAAGGGAGATGGTTAGGATTAAGGCTTTACCGTAAAGAACTCTGCTTCTATTTATACTATTTTAGATGCGGTTTTTTGCATTTTAATAGGGTATGTCAACAGAATGTACACTAAGAAGAAATTTTTCGAAAAATTCCCTCCCCCCCCACGGGGAAGTGTTATAAATTTATAATAGATACATTTGAGCCACAACAACGCGTGGCGGAGTCTGCTAGTATATATATATATATATACTAGCAGACTCCGCTATTAAATTCTATGTGTTTCTGTAAATACTCCTGTCTACTCATTCAATTTATACATTGATCCTTGATTATTGGACCTTGATCGAACTTACTCGCAACTTTCCTCCCAACTCGCGTTTAAGACCCTGCTATATTTTAATTAAAGGCTTTCAGTGACATTATTAGCGGGTTCTAACGACGTAACGATTAGAGGGCTAACCCTCCTATGTATTCTCACATTATGTAAGGTTCTGAAAATGTTAAATCTGCTAAATATTGATATACGGGATTCTTTTTCTTTCGCCTTGTAAATTTTGTTTTCCATGTTTTAATATCGCCGATTATTATAAAAATATTGCTGTTAATTGAATATATTTTAATGAAAAAATAATAAATTCAACAGAAACATGATTAATATTCTTATTGCTCTGAAGAGTTTCCGTATAAACTTAGGCTATTTTCTTCCAACTTCCGATGGTCCATAAAACAAAGATAAGTGTAATTAAGAAAATGAATTTATAACCGGAAGTTAGCTGCAAACACGGTTAATCTACTTTTTGACATAATCAACGTAATGATCGAGGCATTTATCATATTTTTGGACGCGCTTTGCAATCCCTTTTTATATAGTGTTGCCACCTGCGACTTGAGATGGGCCTTAACGTTGTTTTAAAAATTGTAATTAATCTCGAACCTCTGCACTCCTAGCGCGCTTTCAGTTCAACAAAGAGGTAGAAGTCTTCACAAATTAAAAATGTAAAGACTTCCAATTTTCCAGACTTCCACCCCGCTTAGAGCTTTTTAAATACCCAGCGTGTAGCCCCAATTTAGTGTAGAGCGATCGGACAAAAAAATGACTGCTTCAAAATTTTTTCTTTTTGGACTCTGGGGGCCTAAAACTTTCGAGAAATGCAAAATATTGGGGATTTTTATGTATGGATCTTAGCGCGTGTTATCGGTCTTATGCATTTTGTCGAAAACTTCTAAAATTTTGCACGGAGCTTTTCGTATTAGGTAGATTGATGCTATTATATTTTAGTAGTTAAGAGTCGACTGGTTGGGGAGCTGAGGTGGTTGTGTGTATTTCCAGCAGGGTCGAACTTAATGACAAATTTACTGGTTATTAGTATTTAAAATTTTTATAACATCTATCCTCACTTTTAAAATTCATGTTTTTGCAATTTTATAATAGCTAAAATTATAATATATTTAAAATGAACTATGATAGCAGGTGTCTCCTCCAAATGTTGCTTGGATCCTTAAGCAACTAGTTTCTAAATTTCACCATCTTCACCGTCAAGGGCCAACTTGCAAGCCATCACTTATGTTACCGACAGACTTACCAGTGCCGTTCTTTGCACCGATTTTAAATCCATTCTCTTTGCCTGAAACAACTACAATGACAAATCCCCTACTATTACTCGCAACATCCATAACAAACTACACATCCACTACAGCCACGAGAAGCACATACACTTTGTCTGGACTCCCGCTAACCTAAGTATTGACATCAACGACAAAGCAGACGACCTCGCTAATAGCAATCTTCCAAACACAGTTAACACCAATTTTATAACCTCCGAAGAACTCCTATCATTAATTTTGATTACAAACACAACATGGAAGACATCTGGAGCCACTACCCAAATTACAATAACTATCCTTTGCTTAACGACGGTTGACATTCGGGCTAGGGTGTGTCAAACGAGATCCCGGATCCCGTGATCGCAATTGTTTTTTAATACGATAAATATCCCGGGAAATCCTGCAAATTTCTTATAAATTTACTTTTCTCTTAATTTGTGTTAAGGTTGAGGAGATTTTGCAATCAGAAGTATAATTAACTCATAAACTATAACAATACACATGTATTTATTAATTTTACACCTACTTATTACTTTTTTTTAATTTTTTCTTCTTATGGCATGTCATAAATGGTAAATAGTCAATATGTAGCCTATTTGTGACATGACTGAAAATTCTTTACATGTCAGAACCTGTAATATCTGGAATAATTGTGCTTATTCTATTTTAATTTTTAACCTTGCCCAGTAGCTTCAAGCCAAGTTACCCAAATTGGAGAAGGATAGACACGAGTAAGATGTCTGCAAGTATGAA
Organism: Centruroides sculpturatus; assembly: GCF_000671375.1. NCBI lineage: Eukaryota > Metazoa > Arthropoda > Arachnida > Scorpiones > Buthidae > Centruroides > Centruroides sculpturatus. The sequence continues at coordinate 31,896 of NW_019385368.1, forward strand.
GTTTTTCTTCATAAACCCCATTACTAAAGTCAAACGAACTGTCGAATTATCGGGCTATTAAAACCGAATAAAACCGCCGAGGCAGACAAATCAAGAATACTAGTGAGAAAAAGAGGTACTACAATTTCGAAAACGAACTAGAAATCTGCCAGACAATGGGTGAAAAAACACATAACATCTGTTTTCTCTTCATTAAACACGATTCCACTAACATCAATTCAATCGGAAAGGGCATTCTCGCTAGCAAGACTTTTCATTACTAAAATTGACATCAGATTGAGTAATCGGAGTATTGACCATCTTTGCTTTTTAAAAACTTATTATAAAAATTTTCAGTAATATTTTGTATTGTGTTTTATTTATTTCTACGTAATTCCAAGGTAATTTTTAATATATATCTTACATAACACTATCAATATGTTTTTGGAGGTTGCGGAACGTATTAAATTAAAAAATGAAAAATAATTATATCATTTGATTTCGTGATATTTTGTATATCTTAAATAAAATTAATTTTTTACCGAAAGTTTCGGGAAATAGTTCACTTTTATCTTGAAATCNTTTACAATAATATTTTGTATTATGTTTTATTTAAAAAACGAAAATTACCTTTTAAGTTAGAAGTTTAATCTAAGTTCATTTTTTAAAAATATTTCCACTCAATTCAAAGCATTTTGTTGTTGTTGTTGTTGTTGTATGCAGTTTCCAGCAAACTTTAATAAATTTCTTCTATTTGTGAAAATTTCTACGTAATTCAAAGGTAATTTTTAATATGTATCTTACACATCATTATTAATATGATTTTAGAGGTGCAGAACGTATTAAATTACTTTAAAAAATGAAAAATAATTATATCATTTGATTTCGTGATATTTTGTATATCTTAAAAATAATTAATTTCGTCCCGGGATTTCCCGGGATCCCTGGAAACAGTTCACTTTTATCCCGGAATCTCGGGACATGCAAAAGACCGGGAAATGAGAAACCCTAGTACAGTTGCAATCAGTGGCACGGAGACATTTCTTGTGGATGTAATCTACCAACGTATTCGGACGGCACAATCTTCCTAATCCGTGAAAATTAAAGATGATGATGGTCATTACTCATTATCTTGTCGGTTGACGGAGCAACTTTTGTTTTCTTTGGAGTGAGGAATAATGGTGGTGTACGCACTGCGCTGTAGGCTCGTTTGATCTCGGGATCTCCATTATAAACTATTTCAAAAATTTCATAAGCTTTCATAGCTGCTTTTCGCAAGCGGAAGCAAAATTTCAGACTTTATACTCTCATCACAATCATCCTGTGTTTTTTTTATATGCGAACACAAACTCTATTTAATTCTTTTTACCTCTATGTCCTTACTCACCTGTGAAAATAAAGATAATTTGTTTTGACTTTTGACTAAGTTCTCCTCTATCTGCTAATCGGAAANTTTAATCAACCGCACCAGGACCAACTCTTTACTTACAAATCACTTTCTTTACACCAGAAAAATAAAAACTAATGATAAATGCAGTTACTGTCCAGACCAGATCTTTATAAATAAATCAATAACGATACGTTTTATCTCTAGCAAAACAAAGCAAGTAATACTTTAAAAATAATAAACATAAAAATACTCATTATTTAGATATATCTTAGGTTAAAAAGAAATTGTCAACTAAGCATTAAAAATTATAATTTTAAGCAAAAAGTTTGCATTTAAATTCGTTTTTCTCGTTTTAATATATGCAAATGTTCCATAAAAAACCAAGAAAAATTTACTAAACCGAAGATTGTTATAAAGTTTTTTTTTTATTAAATTAACGATATTTTCAAACATTTACTTACTTTCAGATGCAGAGGAAGACGGATAATTTTCCTGTTGTTTTGTTTTGTTATTCCATTTCTTTCCTAATAAATATATCACTAGAAGAGATATAATAAGCAAACTTAAAAAAATTTGGAAAGTCGAGAGAAACATGGTTAATATCTTCTTGCTCTACGGTTTGTATGTAATATGATAAGTAATAATTGTCTACGTGTATATTGATATATCTGTAAAACTATTAGCATGGAAAAATGTCAATTAAAATCAGAATTTCTATGACACGTGCCAATGTTTGACGTCTAAACTCGTCATACAGCAAACCGAAAGTGCATTAATGATTTTTTTCTAGCGTGTCTATAATTTAACCTAGAATTTGAAGTATTTGCAAAATATTTCGATTAAAAAGTAATCATAATCTAAGGATATTTTTCTAAAAGTTATATAATTAAAAAAATATTATTTTTAATACAATTAGGTTTATTGTTATTTGAGATGGAAACGATACTTTTTATCTACCCGGGATACACAGAGCATGGTGGTTTTGGAGCATGATATTCGATCATCGGTCAGACCCGGTAAACATTTTCGGTGCTTTGACGGAAAATAAGTACGCGCCACGAATTTCGGGGGAACTGACGAAAGCTATACCCGACACTGTGATTCGGCAACACATTTCATGACCGCAGATGGCATCAAAAATTTTCACTAGCGCGAATGGATGATAATCTCCGTTGTAACAGTCAGAAAAATAACGTTGCCCTGTCTCTTGCTAAGTTCACAGTAATAACAAAATACATAATGTGTTTTTAAACATCATTCATATAAAAAAATGATAACGTACGTGCTGAAGCAAAAAATAACATATGGAATAAATGTTTCGAGAACTGCATACAATTACGCAGATAACAAACCACAAGTGGTGCAAATCGTTTTATCTCACCATTCATATCCTACATTTTACAGATTCGGTGTCAGAATACTCTCAACTTGATATAATCTACACAATTTTTTAGCTTATACATAAGACGAGTTTAGCTGGCTAGCCACAGATTCGTTATGGGTAAAAAAAATAATAGCTTTACAATATAATATGAAAATATCGTAACGTTTCTCTCCGAAATACCCGAACAACTTTCGGTTACTTTCTCATATAGCTACGCTTAGGTTAAAAAAATCGCCATCGATGTTCTAGGTGAGTATTTCCTAAACTATGGATGTCGACTCTAAATGGGGTGACGAAGAGAAATGTTCTGGTCACAGAAATTAAATTTAAACTGTTGAATTTGAAGCAAAATTAATCTATTGTTTTATTATCGTTAATTAAAACTATTACATCTTTTGTACAGCTGACTTATAAAAGAATAATATTGGACAAATCGCCTAGCAAATTGTATTCAGATATTTAAAATACACCCGAGCGCATGGTAATTGCGGGGACGCATTGTAATTCGGCGTATAATTTATTTAACAAAGGCAAACACGTAACTTGATGGTCCATGCAAGCGCATTAATAATAAAATCACATGTAATCACAGCTTTAATTAACATTTATGATGTTAATAATTTGTCATATAAACTTCAAAAAAAATTCTCTCATTTAAAACTATAATTTCAACAAAAATTCTTAACTCAATTATGAAGAAGTTGAATTTGGCGTTAAATGTTCTTTTGATATTCGTTACTAAATACTTATGTGAAACGCCTTTTTCACTTCTAACTGTTATTAAATCCGAATATCATTTAACATTGAAATATCTTGTAGATGCTTAAGGTTCAGCAGTGTCAAATATTGCACCTACGTTTAAACTGTTCTGCTTGAAAATAAAACAAGCACATTTATTTCATTAAACCGCAATTTATTTTCATTAATATTTGAATACTTAAACCAAATCCTAAAGCTGTATTTTTATGTATGTATATTGCTTGCAAATAAACAAAGTTGTTACGGGCAATATTTCTTTGTATTTATTTTATATTTAACACCTGATCCTGGGTGGCGAAAAAATGCTGATTATAAAATGGAATCTCGAATAAAAAATGTTTAGGAAACACAGTTTCAGGTAATAATACATTGGAACAACTTGAATAATAGATCTAAGGAAATATCGAGTTAGAAAGTTTTAAAAAAGTAATGTCACAGTGTCTTTTCTTTATAAATAAAAATTAAAATATAAAAAAATTGAGCGAATCTTCTCATTAATTAATTCAAGTAAAATAAAGTTTAAAATAAAATATATATAGTAAGTAACTTATTGTATTTCGGTTTTTTCGCTATAGATTTCTTACCTTTAATTGTCAAGTATTTAACAAATGTCGAAATTATTATTCGTTAAAAATAAAACTAGAAACAATAAAAGGAAACTTATCAAAATAAAGTCATTTTTAAAGTAAAGCTGAAGTCACGGTTGTGATTTCAAATTACGATTTGATTGTCACATACGAAACTAATCAATAGGATCTTGAAGCGAGACAGAATATTAAAAAAATTTAATGTGCAATTGTCTAGAGTTTAATCATTCCAGTTGTCATTTAATTGTGCTTTGTTTAAATCGAACAATCAATCATTAGTACCGAACTGATACTGAAAAAAAAAAACATTTTTGTAATTATTTGTATTTTTGTAAATTACTGATTAAGATTTTTAAATAAATATATTTATAAATTTCGAATACCGAATTTTATTACATATTTTCAGTTATGTACTATCGAAAGAATTTTGCTGTAAATGCACGTTGAACATTTTAATTTGTTCAGATTACAAACACAATAAAGTAAAAATTTTATCCAGAAATTAAACGAGGTTGAGTCAAAACTGATGCGCGCTAATATTCTAGAATTCATTTTAATCAACTTTTAGAAAAGTCAAATACATCATTTTTCGACACAATCGCCCAGCTGTTCAATATACTTTGTACATCTGTCAACTAACTTTCAAACTCCTCTCATTATCGGTTGAGCTGCGAATTAAGAATGAACTTCCGTCCTTATCTCGTTGTCAGATGTGAATCTCTTTTTCTGTAAAGCTTCATTGATGAAAACAAACACGTTGTATTCCGACTGGCCGTGAACTATAAAGAAGATACTTTAACATTTTATAGAGGAGTATTCAAAAAATATATGCAATGTTGTCGTAGGTGTGCAAATGCACATTTTCATAGAACAACACAACGTTGTTTCAGGTGTTGTTACATCATATTCCTTCTTTCAATTGAATTATTGTATAAGATATATAATTTATTAGATATGAGTAGGTTTGAATTGGTACAAAAACTCATTCCTGCATTAGTCTTGACCAAAAATTTTGTACAGTCCTACTATAATTATATAAAAGTTCTGGCGTTGTAAACACTAGTATTATGTTTTATTCCAAAGACACATGGCAAGTTTTCCATCAAATTCCTTTATTAGTTGAGTCGATACGGTACATAGTTTTGTACTCGTTTCAGGCTTTGCCCCTCTTTAGTCAGCTATAATACAATAAATATTATTACAGTAGAGAACTTACATAAAAAAACAATGAGTACACAAATGATATATAGACCTACTGTACGTTTGATTACACTTTGTATAATTTAAAATCTTGTAAAATCTGCTTTAATCCTTTTATGGATAAACCGGTATACATTACAATTTAAAAACTTCCATAAACCTTCCATTTCTAATAGACTTTGACACAATACAACGATTCAAAATTTGAGTTGTTTCTGCCCCCTTTTTTCCCTTCCTTTTTTGGCATTTGCGCTAGTATCTTTAGTGTTGCCACATATGACGTTCGCTCTCTTGTGGTCTGATTTTTACAAAATCCATCTTGCAGAAATTAATTTCGAAAAGATTTTTTTCACAGAAACTTTTTTATTTATAGTATATTGAGCCAGTTTTCGTTTATTTTCAGACTTAAATTTTTATTTATATTATGTTTACTTTTTATAAATTCTATGTTTTCTTTGTATGGTTTCTATGTTTTCTTTTTTCATGTTGTATGTTAATTTTTCTTTATACAGTATCTCTACGTTATTTTTGTCTATATTACAGTTGTTAGAGTACAATGTTCGTAAAATACAGAATTTATTCTATTGTATTTTAGGTACGCTATGTGTTCTTTCAATCTAATTTATTCTTTTCTTTTTGTTTCTCCTATAAAAGTTCTTTTACATTCAAAGAATTTAATAAATAAAATTAGAGTATTTGTAAAAAAGTTGAACAACTCTAATAAAATTGAAATAATTTTTTAAATTAAATATGTTTAACATAAGTAATTGATTATTTCGATTATTTTTTAAATTTACTTTATTTAAATATGCTTTGTATGTGTTAGAAATGGAATATTTACAGAAATTACTGTATTGTTTGTGTGTAAAATGAGGAAAGTTACGAATCTAACTTTTGTTATTTTAAAAGTAAAGGTGAAATCAAAGTTTTGAATTTAGTAGAGATTTGTTTGACGACTAAAAATTTGTCAGAACAATCAAGGAAATATAAGAAAACGGAAAGTAATTAACTTTTATGTGTTTTTATTTCTGATTTCGTGAAGTAGCCAGCAACTGAATTCTTTTCGTCTGCTATAACTTTACTTGCTTTAACTTCTACTTCATTTAATACGAACAATTATCAGCAGATAAGAAAATTTCAACTCAGTAATAATTATTTTTTTAATTTAATTTATAAAATGAACTTAACTCAATATTACAAAAATAAATTAAATAAATTTCGAATAACTCATTTTAAAAAATAATATTTTTTTAAAATGAGTTATTGCTTCATATTTTAACCGAATTAATTCATTTTATATGTTTTAAAATAAATTTAGTGCAAACATAAAACAACAATAATAAATTTCGAAATTTATTTAGTTTATTTTAGTAATATTAAATTAAATTTATTTTATAAATTAACTTAGAAAAATGATTATTACTGAATGGAAATTTTCTTTTCTGTAAATAATTGTTCGTATTAAATGAAGTAGAAGTTAAAGCAAGTAAAGTTATAGCAGCCGGAAAAAATTAAGTTGCTAGCTACTTCACTAAATCAGAAATAAAAACACATAAAAGTTAATTAGTTTCCGTTTTCTTATATTTCCTTGATCGTTCTGACAAATTTTTAATCGTCAAAAAAATCTCTACTAAATTCAAAACTTTGATTTCACCTTTACTTTTAAAATAACAAAAGTTAGATTCGTAACTTTCCTCATTTTACACACAAACAATACAGTAATTTCTGTAAATATTCCATTTCTAACACATACAAAGCATATTTAAATAAAGTAAATTTAAAAAATAATCGAAATAATCAATTACTTATGTTAAACATATTTAATTTAAAAAATTATTTCAATTTTATTAGAGTTGTTCAACTTTTGTACAATTACTTTAATTTTATTTATTAAATTCTCTGAATATGTCAAGTAACTTTTGTAATAATCATAATCAGACTCTACGTAGTGTTTAGGCTAGATTCACGCAGGAAGAAATCCAAAAGTACTCATATTTAATTAATTATATATTTTATACAAAAATTCAATAGAAAATAATATTATGTAACAACGCCTGTAACAACGTCGTGTTGTTTCGTAATAATTTTCATCTGTACACCTTAACCGACACTGACGATACTCATTTAGAACTCCTGTTTGAGATGTTAAAGAAACGTCTTTATAGTCCTGTTCACGCCCAATCAGACTATCACGTGATTTTTCCTATCACCGAAATACTACCAGGAGGGAAATTCACGAGATTCATTTCTCGATATTTTTACAGTCTCAAATGAAATGAACACCCTGTATGTATATGTAGGTTATATTTATTTATTTATCTATAACCATCCTAATTATAGTTACCATTTTTGTGATAACTCAGGATGTATTTTCTTGATAATTTGAAGTTTAGACTATTTACAAAAAGTCAAAAATAACTTTTGAGTCCATCTTTATCCCTTATACACTACCACAGAAGTAACAGTCTTTAAAAAAATGCTTTGAAGAACACTTCTTAAACACAGGTAAAAATTGGTAAAAAATCTCACAAGGTTAAAAAAGATCAAGTGTCAGCCTTTCATTGTAGGTTTCTGACACTTTTACAATTAAAAACACAAAGAAATTCTTCACACTATCATTTTTATCCACCTTTTTAAACTGCTTCTAGCCCTCTAGTGTGTTTAAGAAGAGTTCTTCAAAGCATTTTTTTTAAGACTGTTACTTCTGTGGTAGTGTATAAGGGATAAAAATGGACTCATCTTAATTATGTTTGTAGAAAAATACAAATTAGTTATAAATTGTACAATAAATTCTGGAAACTCGTGTGTGAATGTAATTATATAAAAATGTACACATGAACTTCTTATTTACGTGAAAACGTAGAAAAAAACCTTAATATGATTATACAATTTTCAAATTTTATATAAGAGGCTATAATTTTCAGCTCTCGTGTCCTCAAACATTCATATACGAGTAGAATGTGACCTCAACACACTTTAACAAAGGTGTCCTTTCAAACAGGAACAACTTGTTGTTGAATAGTAATAGTAACAAGAATTCACTACTTTCAACGAGCAAGCACTTTGTAGTCACAAAACCGAAAACATTTCGCATGTCTCCTTCGAACGTTACTACCACATTTTTGAAACCATAAGAGTTGTATTCTGAAACATTATATAATTAGGATATTATCAAATAATAGTGCAACATATTGTGTCTTTCTTGAGAATTATTTTAAATCCACAATAAAGTTCCAAACGTTGTGTATTGCAGACACCTAGTATAATATTACATCATGACAAAGCACAATCAAACACACACGCCTCGTATGACCATGTAAAAATTTTTAGATCAAAATTTGAACCGTATTTTTCATCTTTTTATTCGAATAACCTTGCGCAGTGTGATTATATCTTTGACTCAAAAGCATTGTCGGTGGCAGACAATTCAGTACAGTTGAGGTGAGAACAGTGGTGCATGAGCCCTTATGCAAATAACTAAAAGAATGTTTCCTGTGCAATCCAAGCACTTCAGGCATCCCTTGATTAACTCGGTTGATTAATTAAAACTTCTGCTGCGTATAAGAAGAGATTGTCTGAATTAATTTTGCGCGTTAATGAAATCCGGCGTTAAGCAATGGATACCTGTAATATAATTCTGTTCTAGAATAAAGTATAATACAGTGGAGATCCGTGAAATTTAATAATAAAAAAGATGTATTTCTGTAAGAAGCCGACTTCCACGGGCAATGAGTTAATTGCGCGGCAGTGATAGTTTACGGCAGCGGTCGGCAACCCAAATGTATTGGCCTGCCCTAAACATGTAATTGAAAATACTACACTACGCGTGCCACTAAAATAAAATTATGAAATTTATTGGACGTTAACACATTTTTTTAATTAACTATAAAGTATACAATATATAAAACTATTTTTAAAAAAATTACGATATTTAAACACTAGTGCGTCCCTTGAGGTTTAATTTTAGAAGATAACACATCAATATTTAGTTCATAGTTTAAAGTTTTTAATTTTATGCACAATTGGCGTGCTACTCAAAATTCTTTCGCGTGCCACTAGGTGACATTCGCGACATAGGCTGCCGACCACTGGTTTAGGATCCATTGATATCCGTTTGTTCGATAAGACAGTAAAAACCGTAGACTTCTCTAAATGTATTTTTAATATCACAATTACATTCTGATTCGCGAGCCACGATATAAAGGCTACATTTAAAAATAAAATAATAAAAACTTACTCGGTGAAATAAAATGTGTGGTAGATATACTAGATATACATATCTGGTACAAAAATTCTTCAATTGTATAAATATACTTTTAAAAATATTGTAATTAAATATAGCTTTGTAAAGAAATGCACGTAAAAATAACATAAAACATTTTTTACTTTTTAAATCTTAAAACAATCCATTTAGTCAAATAACTCTTCGAGTGGCTAATGGATAGAATCAGAGACGGTCTTGGTAGGTGTGCAGTGTGTGCATGCACGCGGACTGCGAAATCCCGAGTGTGCCTATACTCGTCAATGTGAAATGCATCTTTTGTCGCACACTTCAAAGACGTGACAGGATTGTTGTAAAATTTTAAACGTTTCTTACCATAGCTGCAAAAATCTAAATATGTTAAATTTCATAGATTCTCCGTCATTTGTTTTCTAACTACTGTAAATTCGTTTTAGGACCAGGGTCCACGGAAATTTACAAAATTTACAACTTTTTACTCATTCTCATTGAACTGGAAAAATTTCTGTCTTTATTACATCTAATATTACCAAGAAATCAGTCTCCAAGTACTCGGCTATGGATTGGTTCAGTTAATTACTTTTTAAGTAGAAATAAGTTGAAATCGGTTACTTTGTACTTGAATATTTGTAGTCATGGGAAAGAAGTAGAAAGACAAATTTTTATGACAACGGATACATAAATTGTTAATTTGAGGAATATGAATTCTAGAGCTTTTTTTTGTACCTTGTGCATCTCATTTATTAAATTTAGTTGTAAATGATGCTGCCAAAGTAACGTTGATTTTTCTCGCATTGAACAAGGATTCTACACGTTTTTTTTTCTGCATTCCCTTATAGGTGGGACATACTAAATCGTAATATCACAAGTTTAACATTGAAGTCTTGTAAGTAATAAAAGGTGGGAGAGCAGAATAAATATACCAAATATTTTAATGGATTTTATTAAAACTCCTGTCAACAATACAGAACTATTAATAAAAACATACTAGTAAACTCCTATTGGTTGGGTTAAGTTATAAATCTACTCGTGATTCACATATTGGGGCAAATATCTAGCACGCAGGCTGCTAACAGCCCAGAACCGTTTCTGGTTGGAGTCATTGGAAGCGTTACACGATATTTTGTTGTATACATTTTCTTATCACCCTTTACGACCGCATGCAAATCGCTTGCAGCTGGACCGACAAAACCGACAGTTGAGGGAGGATGACAAGTTCCAATATCACTACACTAACCTAAATTAGGCAAGTTAACATAGGCGAGTTGAAAATATCAGTCAGTTCTGCCATTCATTCGAATGATCACGTTGGTGAGCAGCAGTGCTGTGAAACGTTCGTAAATAAATGTCGCTATATTTTAAAATGAAGTCGCTGATTCTGTCGTAGATATTTTGACAAAGTAGTCGCTACTTTGTCGCTACTCAATAAACCAGTTATTAATTTAGACTTTGATGTTGAAAATTGTTTGCAACGGTAGCAGTTATGAGGTCTCAGACGAGGTCCGAAATCGCGTAAAATCGTGGAATTCTTATGCTTAAATTATAACGATAGACTAAATATGAGAGAGATAAAAAATCTTTGATCTAAACAACGTCGCACAAAATGTAAGCAATGAGTCCCGAGATGACTCCAATACGTGCTAAACGATCTGTCAATGGCAAACCGAAAGGTAAAACTCTGACACAAGTGCTCATAAACACTTAGAACTCTGACTCAAGCGCTCATAAATAGTCAATCTAATAAAACAATTTCGAAAAAGGAGAAAGTTTCGAAGGATATAAAAACAATCGTGTATAATTGGACAGAATTCACAAAGAACGGGCTATACTATGAGCGCGAGTCTTATGGTTTTATCAACAATCTCCGACCATAGTCGACAAAAACGTGTCAATAGACACCTCAAATCGAACTTTTCCTGTGACCTAGTTAGCTCGGTTTTTACGTGAAACCAAATGAGAGACCAATCAGAAAGCGTGGAATGGGACGAGGGGACGTTCGAAAATACGGATAGCGGGAGAAAACCTATAAAAATCGGAAATTTAAGGTCGAAGGACAATCTCTTCTGGATTAAGCTAAAAGTCGTGACGTAACTATTAAGTTGTGTTGTGCAATCACCTAGAACGCCGCAGCATCATCTCACCGATCGTGCGCTTCGCCCAGCGATCCCATCTCATCTATTCCGGGGCTACGACCTAGTTCGAAGTTCTCCACCTCTCCGAAGGACCATAAAGAAGTGGGACTGTCAATTATTCGATGTAAGCATAACTGTTACAAAATAAACGGCTTTCATTTGGAAAACACTTGTCATCATTTGCCTCCTCTGCCACAGCTCACATGAAAACTTCCCTTAGGTTCATCCTGACGCGGGATTAACTGATCCTACCTAAAAGACGGCAACCTTACACTAGTGCCGAGGAGTGAATTTTCAACTCCCCTATCACCACCGGGTCGGCTACATTACACAATAAACACCTTTGCTTCTTTCTGAAAATATCAGCCAACTTCTTTTTTCCATAATTTCATTTAATTTCTTTCTGTAAAAATAATCATAGGAAAGATCTTTGTAATGCATTTCATCTCTGTCTTTATGCACTGATTTCAAATTTTCTATATTTCCAATACTCTTTGGTTTGTTTTAAGAATATGATTAATAACAGCATCTGTTAATATTGTTGGCCTTAAAGCTATATCATTTATTATTTCCATGTCTATATCGAAGCGGTTTTCTGGACTATTTCTACTTTCTGCGTTTTCACAATCCCCTTTTTTAGTAGCATTTTAAAGACCTCGGGACCCTACGTGCCGCATAGTTCGCTTACCACTTACTCCGCCCTTTAGATATAAAGCTAAATTGATATCAGAATTTCTGCACGCCTTTTACAACCTCTAGACTAAGATTTTATTTGGGAGTCATCACGTTTTTACTTTAGCAATTTTTAAAAATCTCCGGGCAGATTTATTTTTGTCACAAAGTGTTACCTATACAGATTTCTAGCTCTGTACACCGTAGAAAAATATAGAAATAATTTTGTATATATAATAATATTTAATCGTTGCCAGAGAGCGCTATAAAGTAGAGAAAAATCCGTAAATGTGAAAACTATAAACATAAATCATCGTTAATTTACATCAGTGTTTTTCAACGGGGGGCGATATCGTCCCCATGTGGGAGTTTTTCCATGCTGAGGGGTGGTTTGTAACAATTTATATTTTATGGGGGGCGAAAAACAATTTTCTGGGCGATATAGTAAAACATTATATTAAGAATAATTAGATATTTTTCATTATATCGTACAATGATTAAACAAATAACATTATATTTGTCAATAGTCTATTCAATGCAGTGCGAATTTGGCGTTAGCCTTGGCCCTCGGCATCGGAATTTTGAAGTGAAAGGGGCGATACTATTTAACGGTTTTATTGAAGGGGACGACGATTCGTTAGAGGTTGAGAAACACTAATTTACATTTACATTTCGATGTGCCCACTGATTGTCGCGTAAATAAAACCACCGAACACTACATCGAGTTGGGCATGAGTTCGAGTCTGAAAAATACGCTGGTCACTTAAAGTTTTTTGAATTTTCTTCGTGTCTACACGTAAATAAAAGCTAAGATACTCGTAGAAAGTCTTCCCGGAAAGAAGCCCTCTTGCCAGATTGCCCATGTGTCATTTTGCAGTGTCCCATCAAACAGAACCAAACCAACGTGATCGGGTCTACGAAGGAAAACTTTAGAAAAGAGAAAAAAATTCTGATTTAATTCAAGAACAAAAGCGAAAATTTTTCTGTTTAAGTTTAATATAAATAAATAGTAAAAAAAACAAAATAAAAAAACTTAATTTCACTTTCAACGCTTGAAGGATATTTAACTGATATCTGAGCGTAAAACTGGTGGGACAGAGTGTTTGTTTTGTTATAATTATATTTTGTGATAACGTTATCATTCGAGAAGGGTAAAGAGCAGAAACGTGCAATTTATCTTTAAGCTTAGGTCAAAAAGATTAATGACTTTGATAAAATAATAGAAACAATAACAATCGATACTGAATTCTTTAATTGAGGTCATCTTGATAATGAATTAAGTTTAAATAGATTATTAATTATAGTAATCAGTTAGAAAGTAAGAAGATATTTTTTTACAAATTGCATATCACTATTTTTATTTATTAACATTGAAGAAATTAACACTCTATATAACTTTAATATCATTTTATACATTCCCACCAGCAATTGTTTCTGGTGAAAAATATTTATTTAGAATATTTACGTTATGACAATACATTTAAAATTATTTTCCACAATTTAATTAACATTTAAATGTATGATTTGCATTCGAAACTGCGTAACTTGGAAATGTTATAGAATGGAGCTTTATCCAATTTCTAATTTGTGTTTGTTTACGTAAAAGTTGTAGTCACAAACTTGATAGATCAGGTTCTCTTATCAGTTAAAGATGTAGACTTTCAGATAAAACGAGTTACTATTACAATATAAAGTATAGTATAATATTCAACTTGACACCAGTCTTGATTTCGTAAGTTTAAAAGTATATTCTGAAAAATTATAGATCAATTTCACTAAGAATGACACACTGGCTTTATCAAAAGTTTATCAAAAGCTAGGTAGAGGACTCTATGAGATCGGTCAAATGATCATATAGTGTGATTTTACATGCGTTTGAAGACTGTAGCTCAAGTTTTACATGAGAATAAAGAAACTCGCACAAAAAATTCTCTAAAAAAATGTTATCGTTTGTTTTTATTGATTCTATATGTGAGGGTCGGGCCGAATATAATAAAATTAAATAAAGAAGCTCAAATTAAATTAAATATCTTTATTAAAGTTAAACAAAAAAAACTTCATTTTTCGAAATTTTACGAAAAACGATATACACATTTCCTTCCCATGGAGCCGTTTCCTATCTCTCAGGAACCCGAAAAATGATTCATGAGGAACTTATCCTGAAAATCGGCAGATTGGCGAAACCCAGTAACATGACGAAAGGTATAAAAGAGGGGCGACGACGAGAATAAGCGGTCCGTCGTCGCCGTCCGTGAACACGGTCCGTCATCACTGTTCATGATCGCCGGAAACCCGTGCCGATCCTCATCGCCGCCGTCCGTTCCTCAAGACAACTTGTCCGATCCGGTTAGAAAACGTCCGACGCTCCGATCTCACATCGTAGAGGTATGATACCCATTAATGTAAACTCTCTCTCGGCGCGTTTCCCTCCACTTCCGCGTGTCTGCTCGAGATAAGCTCAATGTATTTATGTTAGTTATGTTATCGTCTAAATAAATTCTTGTTTTTTTGTTAATTGGTGTCTTTAAATCGAGTATCAACGTCTTACCGACGACCCCTCTCACCTACTCAACTCGACCTGACAAAAGAATCCCGACTTTTCGGGATATAACAACCATAAAGAAGCCATCCACTGACAAGTGGGCAGTTCTCACCAAACTGTTGCCTATCAAAAAGAGGTACGACTTCGTCCTACCTCAGGCTACCCACATATACAAATGAAACGTCCATCAGCGGTCGAGTGGATTAGACCATTGAACACTGGTAGTTCGTGGGAACCAACGTGTTTTGGGTTTTCTTCACGTTAGTAAAACTTAAATTATGGTCAGTTTTTTACAAAGGTCCTCCCGAGAGTTTTCCCATGTGTTGCGTTGCCGTAACGAATAAACCAAATCAAACAAGACAAAAAACTTTAACAAATATCTAGAATTCGAAGAACTGAATGTACAGTACAAGTACTGTATATAAATTTGCATTTTACAATAAATAAAAAAAAAGCAAATCGATAGAATAATGATTTATTTACATATGAACTTCTGTTGTTTATACGAATACAAAAGCTTTCTTGTATACATAAAAGTAAAATAAATAGAAACAATTATTTGTGTAAAATTTCATATGAAAATTATACAGAATAACTATGTAAACTATATACAGTATTGACGTGTCTCTAATATAAACACGAAACAAAAATAATATGATCGATTTTCATGAATAAATGTAAATAATCATAAATGTGGTCCTAGTATTTACTTGATAATTTCAAATACGAATAATTACTCTATTTTTAAGTTTACATACCTGAAACAGGACTTAAAATTTGTAAAACTCTAAGACTCTGTTCAAGATGGAGACTTATAGATAGATTATAGATTTAATATGTACAAGAAAAGGAAAATTTTCACCGTTTCTTAATGGTCATTCTCATACCGAATTTTGGACGAAGAATGACATCACCAGATTCGAAAATCTTATCTCTATGGTCCAATGACTTCACTCGAAAATGTCGAATAACATTCGCTAAAACTGACTTCATCTCCATCATGGCAAATCTTTGACCTGAACAAAAGTAAATGGTTACAAACATGTAAAAGCCTTTGTCTTGTGTCACGATTACTCACCTATGCAATTGCGTGGACCGGCAGAGAATGGTATAAATGCAAAGGGATGACGTTTCTCGCAGTTTTCTGGTAGAAATCGATCCGGATCGAACACTTCGGGATTTTCAAACACCGTTGGATTATGATGAATTCCATAAATGTTTACTGCAAGAGACGAATTTGCTGGCAAAATATAATTACCTGAAAGAAAATTTAATTAATTGTTTTCGATGCAACTAATGCCATTGTTCCAATATGTAATAACTTGCAAAATGCAATACATACCTACTTTCATATCGGAAGAATTTTTTCTCAATATGAATGGAACTGGAGGATAAATCCTAAGTGTTTCCTGAAATTACTTCGATATTTTAAAATGTTATTCAGTACCTGATAATTGAAATCAATTTTTGTTCTATTTTCAAGAAGAATTAGAGGGGCATATTCAAAATTGTGGTTGCTATTTTTCAAGCAGTAGATCTACTAACTACTGTTTACGTATAAAAATAAGTAAAAGTGGCATAAGTTTACGTGATAAAAATTTATATTATCTATATTGTATGTGGGCACTACTGAAAAATCTGAGGAAACTTAGCTACCCGGTAGTCTCTAGTATTTACTAGTCTGGATTGTTTATACATAAAAATTCTGAATTGCAATTCTATAAATAGTGTCTAATTACAAAAGCTTTCCTGAATACTTCGAAATAGAGAAAAGCCTAGAAAACATCGGAAATTTTCGATCGTCCTTGCTGTAAAGACACTATCTAACAAAGTGTCATCTATGCCCAACTATGGGTTAAAAACTAAATGATTACTTTGATAATGCATTCCAGATACTTCATTCTTCTAAGCTCATCGGTCGTAATAGATTTATCCATGTCTTCACTAAAAATTTCCTGCAGTTCCTGGTACACTTTCTCTTGTATATCGTGATGCAATCCAAGCAGATAAAGAGACCAACTAATTCCCATAGCAGTTGTGTCGTGTCCCTAAAAATAACAAAATTCTTTAAACATAAACATTTTTATTTCTAAATTTGTGAATAAAACTCCTTTTACTTCGAACATGAAAGTGTCGACTTCTTCTCTGATATCCTCTTCGCTGAGACTTCCATCTGTTAAATGATGATAAAGAAGTAAATCAAGAAATGCTCGCCTCTTCTTCACCCCTATAACTTCTTTCTCTTCTTGAAAGTTGTCGATTGTTTGATTGTCTTCCAGTTCTTCGATCAGTTTCTGTTTCTTTTTTCTGATTACCTGAATTGTTTCCATTTTTAATTACGTTAATGTTTTAACAATGAAAACAAATAAACTTGCCTTTCTGTCGAATTCGTGAACGGTTTCAATGTCTTTGTGAAATTTTCTTCCTAATGGACTCAAGTTGAAAATGGGACTGAACCAATACCAAGGCTTTGTGAACCATTGGATAATTGAGGATGTTATTCTGAATAATGAAACACAATTTGGTTTATTATAAATATTTCAAGTAACGGAAACATTTTCCAAACTTTTAAAATTATTTTAGTAATTACATTAAGCATATTTAAGATATAATATAAGGAAGTTATTTTGTTACATTTTTAATCTGTAAAAACAAATACCGTAGAAAAAGTTGTGATAATGCGATTAATTTGAGGCCCGAACAGGACTCTCAGAGAGAGACAGAGCATATATGTTAATCTGACATGGATAAAAATCACAGGACTAAAATGACTCCATTCCTATAAAATTAATGTTATTTATACTAACAAAAAATAACATCTTTAAAACTGCTTTGTTTTAATAAAGAAGCAGTTTATATGTTTATTTCATAATTAAAAAAAACCAAAAGAGACCCGCGAAAAGGAAAAAGGAAACCACAGTCCTTGCAGACTATTTTCTAATNATAATATAAAAAAGTTATTTTGTTACAGTTTTAATCCGTAAAAACAAATACCGTAGAAAAAGTTGTGATAATGCGATTAATTTGAGGCCCCAAAGGACTCTCAGAGAGAGACAGAGCTTGTATGTTAATCTGACATAGAAAAAAGTCACAGGACTAAAATGATTCCATTCCTATAAAATTAATGTTATTTACGCTAACAGAGAATAACATCTATAAAACTGCTTTGTTTTAATAAAGAAGTGTATTTTATTTCATAATAAAAAAACGCCAAAATGGACCCGCGAAGAGGAAAAAGGAATCCACAATCTTTGCAGCCTATTTCCTAATGAAATAGGCTGCAAGGATTAAATTATAAGAGTAATTAAATACTGTTCGATTTGTTTCTCAAATCTACTAGAGGCATATTTTACTCTAGCAGTGTCTTTTACATAGTTCTGTGCAATGTATGTAATAGCAGAAACTTCGAGTAATCTGGAGAACAATTCTATTCCCATGCTATGAGAATCTTTCAGTCAGTTAAAATTAGAAAATCGCTCTACATCTTTGATGCATTGTCACTTAATTCAATTTCAAAGAAGAAATCATCAATGGAAATAAAAACAAAAATACAGATTAAGGCGGAATTGAAGAAATCTTTAGAAAATCCTGAGTTAGTAATTTAAGGAAATAAGATAAAAATAAATGTGAATGAAAATATTCTATTCAGATTTCTCTTTAAGAATCTCTTTAACTTACTCGTTAATGGCAATAACATAATCAGTATCAGATCGGTCTTGAGCGTTAATATGAACTCCCATTGCCGAATCTATGAGTATTAATATACATTCATAAATAGCGTGTTTAATTTCAACAATGTCTTACCTGTAAACATTGAATAATTCTTACCTCCGATAACATCCAGAGTGCAAACCGTAATCAATTCGTCCATAAGAAATTCTTCGTTTTCCTCTTTCTTCTTCAACTTTTCAATTAAGATGTTTGACTGATCGTTGAAAATTCCTTGAAAATCTTCGAGAATTCGAAAATGAAATGCCGGAGTTAATAATTTTCTACGATTTCTCCACTTATCGTTCGAACTGTTTCGATTGTAAACAAATAAATCAATAATTTGATTAATGTGACATATTCAATCATCGTTTACCTTGTTAAAAGACCCGTCCCCAGCCAGGGATGAAGAATATTATAAATCCAATCTTTGTTGATTACGGTGTAACTCTTCAGTACTTCCTGTGTTAAACAATCGATATTTATCGTTTAAAAACAAATAAACAATATGTGATAAAGCAATTATACCTGAGCCGATTCGGGATGACATAACGCAATATAATGATATCCACCCCAAGAAATTTTCGCTACTTTCTCTTTGAAGGATATAATACACACAGAACTCAATATTTGAACTATAACTAGAAAAGTCATTGAATAAATAAAGCGTTACGTTTTATTAATCGTTATTTGTAAAACAAATTTATTAATTAAATGTTAAAAAGTTTATTACAACATTGAAATGAATGTTCATACTTACAAGTTCCGCAAAGTTTTCGAAAATCTTGAGCTTTTACTGGACAGAAAATCAGATTCCAAACATAAGCCCAACTGCAGAGTTGTGGTATTTTATCTCTCTGTTTATTTCTGCTCTTTTTCTTCCATATATACAGAATTAAAAGAAATATTGCAAATCCAAAAAGTAATTTCCATTCGTAAACACTTTCTATATTGAATACGACCATTTTCACTTTGCTTCTGTTTTCGATTGGCAATCAGCTTTAAATTATTTATCTCGAGAATAATTATCGCGATTATCAGTTGTATCGAAAACAACTTAAACGATAACATGAATTGCATAAATATTGATATAAACCTTGTTGTATATACATCACGTTTTATTTAACCATTTTCTTCCTTGATGATACGTATTTCGATATTAGAAGAAACAGTTTAACTGCATGACATCTATTTGTCCAATAAAACAATAACAACAGTGGCCCTAACCTTTCAGTAAACATGGAAGCAGCGTGCACATAAGATGCAAATAAGACATTTCAGCTGAAACATAAATTGCCAATTTTAGTGAGAAACGTGTTCCTATTTTTCAAAGCCTTGCGTACCATCTAATTTGCATGTTATTATCGTATATTACTGTAGTACTTATTGTACTGGAAGCTGTGAAGAATGTCGGTACTCAGCAGGCAAACCTGCCAGTCCATAAGTTAAAAATGTATTTAGTCAACTGAAAACCGACTGTGTTCAGTTGCGATCCGTGTGAAAAAATTAAAGGTATTTAAATACATAACTAATTGAAAATTTAATTTCTTAAACTTCATTACAGCAGTCCAGAATTTAAAACATCATCAACAACGCAACAGTTTAATTAAGTGGGTTAAATAAAAAACAAGCCATTTTCAAAAGAAATCTGATAACTTCGAAGCTTTGCTTATAAATTTATTTAAAACATGAACTTTAGAATAATGATTTCTCTATCTGAAAACGTCATAACTAATTTTTTTATTAGGAATATTATATTTGTGAGATCCGACCGCAGAAAAAGCCCAAATTGTTTATTTTCCCCCTAAATTTTCGACGTATTTGAATTAAATTTGTCGCCTCCTCGTTAAAATAACATTGTCAGAAAAAAATAATCAAATATCGATCGCAAGTTATAACTTTCATCGTTAATATAAACAATCAACCCTCGAACAATGACATTCCTCTGCTGCAAGACAAAAAGCTTATAGTTGAAGTCAGAGTTCGTCAATTTGTTTTGGTCCCGGGAACAACTTTAACCTCCACACCTACAGGACCAACTCTATCTCACACAATAGAAGATCACCTGACTAATTTTCCCTACCCAAAGCTATAAAAGCGACTTCTTTCCCCCTCCTCGGGGGAGTCTCACATCTACAATCGTCAGAAAGGGTTAAGTCGCGGAAAATTTTAACTGTGTGCATCGATCACCGGCAAAAAGGACTAAATTTTTCCCACCTACGTGGAAGTAAACTAGAGGTACGGAACAATTAATGTAAACTTTCTCTCCGCGAGTTAGGAGGTAGTGAACTAAATTCACTTCCCGCGATGTTAGATTTTGTATTCTTTAATTTTTTTCTTTTCGTTAATCTAATAAATCGTTGTTTTATTGTTAAATGGTGTCCTTTTACTCGTATATCGCCTACGCCTCGTCGACGACACCTCTCACCTCCTCCACTCGACCTAACAAAAAGTATCCCGACCCTTCGGGACCGCATTCGAAATTTAGCCATCTTGACAAGTGAACAGGTTTAACGACCTGTAGCCGAAAAGGGAGAGTCCACGGTTCCCGATCTCCCCGGAAGTTTATATATCTATCATTCATAAACGATAAAATGAGTACAAAGTACAATTGTGAATGTTTCCTTCATATAAATAATCACAAGTATTTTGTAAATTCAAATTTTACATCAAATTACATTTTCATACACGTGCTGTTGATGATCAACAGCACGTGTATGAAAATGTAATTTGATGTAAAATTTGAATTTACAAAATATTGTTGATGATCAACAGCACGTGTATGAATACGTGTACTGAATTAATATATCAGTCTGTAATTTGAAATATAGGCTATAAAAAGCTCTGATAATTTCATAATTTTTTTTAAATTAAACTTAACTTAAATATTTGTTTATGAACATTTTATGGAATATATTTTCTTGTTTTAAAGATAATATTTATCTGAGATTTTATCAAGCAGTTCAAATCGCTATTGTGATTGATATCCTTTATTGATTTTGTATTGTATAATTTTAAACATCGGAGACGTTATCTAATCGAAAATATTGTGAAACAACTGGACTTCAACCCTTTTCATCTTTGACAATATAAGCACTTTTCTTGTAATAGTAATCTATGCAAACGTCATTTATTTTCATTAAATATAATTGATATTATGTGTGTGTGATCTTTAAGCAAATATATATAAATTTAAGTAGAACTGTAGATATAATCATTGTAAACAAAGTTATTGTTTACATCCTGGAAATGTGAATAGAAGTCGTGTTATCTTCTAAAGGTTTTTCGATATAAGTGATTATTGTGATAATTATTAATCAGATAAATAATTTAATGCACATTTTCTATCGAAAACATAAGCAGGTTAAAATGGTTGTTTTAGAAATGGAAATTGTGTACGAATGGAAATTAGTTATGGGATTTGTAATACTTCTTTCAATTCTCTATACCAGCGTTTCTCAA
Source organism: Centruroides sculpturatus (assembly GCF_000671375.1). Lineage (NCBI taxonomy): Eukaryota > Metazoa > Arthropoda > Arachnida > Scorpiones > Buthidae > Centruroides > Centruroides sculpturatus. The sequence goes on from NW_019385368.1 coordinate 53,951, forward strand.
AGTGGGCGATAACGCCCCCTTGTGGGCGCTGGAGGCTTTCAGGGGGGCAGTAGAAGGCTCAAAGAGAATTGGGGGGCGTTAAGGAAATATAGAGGGGCGACGGCAGACAAATTCTATATATAAAAATTCGACGGAATATATATAAAATGTTGACATTTTATATATTTTTTATTGAAGGTCACAACTTGAATATTTCTAACACATTGACTTTTATTTTAGCTCAGCGTTTCTCAAAGTAAGCAATAACGCCCCCTTCTGGCGCGATGAATAGATCTATGATAGAGGCAGGGTATTGAACGGTGACCAAAGG
>NW_019385368.1:54446-56034 GCF_000671375.1 Centruroides sculpturatus
CTTGCCGACTGTGGCGCTGCAATCTTTGGCTATGTCTTGGGCTACTCAAATATTTTACGTTTTTTATACTAAATTAACTTCTGAAGTATAATTTTTTATTTTTATATTTTTCAATATATTTATTTTGTTTGTACAAAATCAAAAATAATTGTTAACGATACAATAGTCTTCGTTAGGCTTAACATCGACGAAAATTCAACGCAAAGCGACACGCAACAGAGAAACATTTCAACACGCGATAAATTAATGTATTTTTTCGTGCATAGTCGGTTATTCGAAATACCGATTTTCCGAACAACCTTAGTCTCCAATTGTTGATTCGAATAATCGACGCTCTACTGTATACGGAAAAAAAGAGCAGAAATAAACAGGGAGACAAAATACCACAATTCTTTATTTGGGGCTATATTTGGAATCTGATTTTCTGTCCAGTAAAAGCTCAAGATTTTCGAAAACTTTTGTGGTACTTGTAAGTGTAATTTGAGAATGTTCATTTAAATCTTGTGATATAAACTTATTATTATTATTTACGAAATTTCTTTACGAATAACGATCAGTAAAAGTAAATGTCTTATTAATTAAACAAATTTTCAATTATTCAAATACTTAATGGTTGAAAGTTGAAAGAGAAATTATACAAAATTTTCTGGGGTGGCTATCATTATATTGTATTATGTCATCCCGAAGTGGCTCAGGTATAATTGCTTTAACACATATTATTTACATGTTTTTTAAAGTTAACAATTGATTATTTAACACAGGAAGTACTGAAGAGTTACACCGTGATCAACAAAGATTGTCTTTATAATATTCTTCATCCCTGGCTGGGAACGGGTCTTTTAACAAGGTAAACGATGATTGAAAATCTCACATTAATTAAAGTTGTTTACAATCGAAACAGTTCAAACGATAAGTGGAGAAATCGTAGAAAATTATTAACTCCAGCATTTCATTTTCGAATTCTCGAAGATTTTCAAGGAATTTTCAACGATCAGTCAAACATCTTAATTGAAAAGTTAAAGGAAAAACAGGAAAATAAAGAATTTCTTATGGATGAGTTGATTACGCTTTGCACTTTGGATGTTATTGAAGGTAAGAATTATTCAATGTTTCCTAGTAGGAAATAAGGTTGACAACTGTCCGGAATTTCAGTTATTTAAAGAAAATAGCGAGATTGCGGCGGAAGTTTTCATCTCTATAACGTGAACGTCGCTATCTTTTGAGCGGCGGTCGACGTTTGACGTTCACTGTTTAGAGATGAAAACTTCGGCCGCAAACTCTCTGTTGTCCGGAAAACGAAATCTATTCTGTGCAAAATAAACATTATGTTCATTTTAATTATTAATATGTATTTTGTAAAAATTATTTGTCACTAAATATGTACAAGTATTTGATAAATTTTAAAAATTAAAAATATAACAGAGTGTTTTATTTCAGTATAGTACGAATGCTGCTTTTGTTTAAAATTTACAGAATCACTCAAATATAAGAATTATATCATTTTTTATTTATTGTAAATATTTATAATTATACAGCTATTAATCTAAGAACACATAATACCTACAAGAAAACAAATTTAATAAAACTA
>NW_019385368.1:57172-107687 GCF_000671375.1 Centruroides sculpturatus
ATTCCCGGCCGACCAATTAGCCATCACCAGCCGTAACGTTATGCAAATCTGTGATTCCCAAGCCATAGTCTTATGCAAATCATGCCGTGTGGCGTAATTGTCTGCTGACCAATCAGTTAGCTGTACTTTCAAAAAGCCAACGGCCACTTTCAACCATCTGTCGATGACCGTTACGACTGATAAAAACTTCGCTAGGTCTTACTTTCAAGCGGAGGTCTTATATTTCGCATTTCAGCAAAATCTGTGCTAGGTCTTATTTTCTGCGGATGTCTTATTTTCGGGGAAACACGGTATATATTTAACTAATGATTTCGGAAGACGGTAAAGTTGTTTAAACCGTGTATCGTTAAGCCGAAAAGCATCAACTCCAAGATTAAACTGAGATCCGCGACGTCGAATTCTAATTTCCTCCCTCTCCAATTGTTCGTGAAGTAATATCATTCTCACACCGAACGACGCCATGTTGTTTACACTTTTGTTACGTCCCTAACAGCGGGTCGAGAGTGACCGCTAACGAAAGCTTAGTTATCACACTTGGCTATCGGAATCGAAAACTAAACGTACGGCTCGGAATAGCATTTTCACGGTTGATTAAACGCGAATCACGTGGTTCCGATAGAAACTGGTTTTTATCGTATTCGTTAGCTTAACAGTACTACTCAGAATAGATCCCTTGGTGTTCCTCACAGTAACAGTCTGACGCTTTAACTTCCTCGTCTATTGAGATGTATAATTGTCTTCGTAATCATCAATGGAAAGAAAAAATATTTTCATGTTTATTTGTCAACTTTGTTTTGGCCCAGCACTTTCTGAAATTTGTCTTTATTCACTTTATTTTCAAATTTTCCTACTCTGAATGTTGGCAATCTTAGTAAGAAAGGTGTAAATTACGTATATTATTTTAATTATCATTTACAAATTCAGCCATGGGAATGCATATTAACGCTCAAAATCGATCTGACACTGAATATATCATTGCCATTAATGAGTAAGTTGAAAAAAATTGTTAATGACAAATCTAAATAAAACCTTTCTTTTCAGATCTCGTGTAAACGTGTTTCCATAATTCTTCGTCTTTTCGTTGCTTTATATCTCTTTCGACTATTGTACGATGATCTCAGTTATAATATTACGAGTAATCGTAATTACAGTAGATGACAATGGATGACAGGGTTTAATCATCTTGCTAAAGTATAAAAATTCCTAATTGTCCTATAGACACTCGATTGACAATCTGAGAAGGCGGGTAATTTTGGCTACAGGGCCTTCATACAGTATGTATGAAGTCCCTTAAATAAGTCCCTTCCGATTTCCTTTCCCATTTTTTTTGTAGAAATAAATTACGTAAAACGTTTATTTATTAGTAAAAAGTAGTTCTAAAGATTAGTCCAATACTTATTAAACTAATCTACTGTGATTTAGTGATAGTAATCTACTGTGATTACTATCACTACTGTGACTTTTTCTTCATGTACGTTACCCAGCTCTGCTTCCCTCTCGGTGGCCCTGGTTGACTCTTAAACCAATAGCAATATCACAACTTTCGTTGAGATATAGCTTTACAAATGAAAACTGTAACAATAAGCAACAAAACCATGTTCATTTTTTTAAAAATCTTTTTATCTTATATTTTAAATGTGCTTCATGTAATTTTAAAATATTTCTTAAACTTTGAAAAATATTTCAATTACTTCAAACCTTTATAAATCACATGGGATTTGTCGGGAAATCCCATGTCAAAAGAGAGAGAGAGAGTATTCCAATGTTAAAATTATAGTCATAAGTGTAATTTTAAAGAAAGAGGAAAATGATGAAAGCTCGCGGATTTTTACGGGTTCTTAAAGATCTAAATTTTCTGTTAATTATCTTCGGAAAAAAACCCGAAGAATTTGTACTACATCGGATTTCACCCATTGTATAACAACTAGCTGAGAAAGTTTACACTTAAGTGTGAAGAATGCACTGTCATCGTCAACAACAGTCGATGACGTGTCAGCTCTCTCGCGACAAGGATATAAAAAGGGAGACCAGTGGAAGCTCGGGAGTTCGGTCACGGAGGTTATATTGGGTCATAGTGATTTCACGTTTCCCGAATCGGTAGAAGACATCGAGCAAGCCCAAATCTGGCATAAAGAACTGTTGTCGCCACATATAGTACTTGGAAGTAATTATTTTCAACCAGCGAACTCTCTCTCTACGCATATAGGAATAGTCCTTAGAGTAAACCCTTTAGAGAAAGGAAAGATTGTAAACGCGCCAGTAGCGACTTATGTTATCCGCATTTATTCGTAGTTGTAGCCAACCTAGTGTAACCTTTTTGTGTTGCTTAGGTAGTTATATAGGGGAGACCGGGGCAACTTCGGCATGCGGGGCAAGTTTGTCAAGCGCTTTTTTTTAAAAACATATTAAAAGGAGACTTTGGTTATAGGTTTTATTGGTGGCTTGTTGAGTGTAGTGTTTTTATTGTTCTCCAACAAGCGTAGTTGAATTATCAAGCAAATTTTCATTTTCGTTCAATTCCATATAATATTTTTTTTTCATTTATATTTAATTGGNACAGCAAACCAAAAGTTAGAAGTGGACAGCAAACCAAAAGTTAGAAGTGGACAGCAAACCAAAAGTTAGAAGTGGACAGCAAACCAAAAGTTAGAAGTGGACAGCAAACCAAAAGTTAGAAGTGGACAGCAAACCAAAAGTTAGAAGTGGACAGCAAACCAAAAGTTAGAAGTGGACAGCAAACCAAAAGTTAGAAGTGGACAGCAAACCAAAAGTTAGAAGTGGACAGCAAACCAAAAGTTAGAAGTGGACAGCAAACCAAAAGTTAGAAGTGGACAGCAAACCAAAAGTTAGAAGTGGACAGCAAACCAAAAGTTAGAAGTGGACAGCAAACCAAAAGTTAGAAGTGGACAGCAAACCAAAAGTTAGAAGTGGACAGCAAACCAAAAGTTAGAAGTGGACAGCAAACCAAAAGTTAGAAGTGGACAGCAAACCAAAAGTTAGAAGTGGACAGCAAACCAAAAGTTAGAAGTGGACAGCAAACCAAAAGTTAGAAGTGGACAGCAAACCAAAAGTTAGAAGTGGACAGCAAACCAAAAGTTAGAAGTGGACAGCAAACCAAAAGTTAGAAGTGGACAGCAAACCAAAAGTTAGAAGTGGACAGCAAACCAAAAGTTAGAAGTGGACAGCAAACCAAAAGTTAGAAGTGGACAGCAAACCAAAAGTTAGAAGTGGACAGCAAACCAAAAGTTAGAAGTGGACAGCAAACCAAAAGTTAGAAGTGGACAGCAAACCAAAAGTTAGAAGTGGACAGCAAACCAAAAGTTAGAAGTGGACAGCAAACCAAAAGTTAGAAGTGGACAGCAAACCAAAAGTTAGAAGTGGACAGCAAACCAAAAGTTAGAAGTGGACAGCAAACCAAAAGTTAGAAGTGGACAGCAAACCAAAAGTTAGAAGTGGACAGCAAACCAAAAGTTAGAAGTGGACAGCAAACCAAAAGTTAGAAGTGGACAGCAAACCAAAAGTTAGAAGTGGACAGCAAACCAAAAGTTAGAAGTGGACAGCAAACCAAAAGTTAGAAGTGGACAGCAAACCAAAAGTTAGAAGTGGACAGCAAACCAAAAGTTAGAAGTGGACAGCAAACCAAAAGTTAGAAGTGGACAGCAAACCAAAAGTTAGAAGTGGACAGCAAACCAAAAGTTAGAAGTGGACAGCAAACCAAAAGTTAGAAGTGGACAGCAAACCAAAAGTTAGAAGTGGACAGCAAACCAAAAGTTAGAAGTGGACAGCAAACCAAAAGTTAGAAGTGGACAGCAAACCAAAAGTTAGAAGTGGACAGCAAACCAAAAGTTAGAAGTGGACAGCAAACCAAAAGTTAGAAGTGGACAGCAAACCAAAAGTTAGAAGTGGACAGCAAACCAAAAGTTAGAAGTGGACAGCAAACCAAAAGTTAGAAGTGGACAGCAAACCAAAAGTTAGAAGTGGACAGCAAACCAAAAGTTAGAAGTGGACAGCAAACCAAAAGTTAGAAGTGGACAGCAAACCAAAAGTTAGAAGTGGACAGCAAACCAAAAGTTAGAAGTGGACAGCAAACCAAAAGTTAGAAGTGGACAGCAAACCAAAAGTTAGAAGTGGACAGCAAACCAAAAGTTAGAAGTGGACAGCAAACCAAAAGTTAGAAGTGGACAGCAAACCAAAAGTTAGAAGTGGACAGCAAACCAAAAGTTAGAAGTGGACAGCAAACCAAAAGTTAGAAGTGGACAGCAAACCAAAAGTTAGAAGTGGACAGCAAACCAAAAGTTAGAAGTGGACAGCAAACCAAAAGTTAGAAGTGGACAGCAAACCAAAAGTTAGAAGTGGACAGCAAACCAAAAGTTAGAAGTGGACAGCAAACCAAAAGTTAGAAGTGGACAGCAAACCAAAAGTTAGAAGTGGACAGCAAACCAAAAGTTAGAAGTGGACAGCAAACCAAAAGTTAGAAGTGGACAGCAAACCAAAAGTTAGAAGTGGACAGCAAACCAAAAGTTAGAAGTGGACAGCAAACCAAAAGTTAGAAGTGGACAGCAAACCAAAAGTTAGAAGTGGACAGCAAACCAAAAGTTAGAAGTGGACAGCAAACCAAAAGTTAGAAGTGGACAGCAAACCAAAAGTTAGAAGTGGACAGCAAACCAAAAGTTAGAAGTGGACAGCAAACCAAAAGTTAGAAGTGGACAGCAAACCAAAAGTTAGAAGTGGACAGCAAACCAAAAGTTAGAAGTGGACAGCAAACCAAAAGTTAGAAGTGGACAGCAAACCAAAAGTTAGAAGTGGACAGCAAACCAAAAGTTAGAAGTGGACAGCAAACCAAAAGTTAGAAGTGGACAGCAAACCAAAAGTTAGAAGTGGACAGCAAACCAAAAGTTAGAAGTGGACAGCAAACCAAAAGTTAGAAGTGGACAGCAAACCAAAAGTTAGAAGTGGACAGCAAACCAAAAGTTAGAAGTGGACAGCAAACCAAAAGTTAGAAGTGGACAGCAAACCAAAAGTTAGAAGTGGACAGCAAACCAAAAGTTAGAAGTGGACAGCAAACCAAAAGTTAGAAGTGGACAGCAAACCAAAAGTTAGAAGTGGACAGCAAACCAAAAGTTAGAAGTGGACAGCAAACCAAAAGTTAGAAGTGGACAGCAAACCAAAAGTTAGAAGTGGACAGCAAACCAAAAGTTAGAAGTGGACAGCAAACCAAAAGTTAGAAGTGGACAGCAAACCAAAAGTTAGAAGTGGACAGCAAACCAAAAGTTAGAAGTGGACAGCAAACCAAAAGTTAGAAGTGGACAGCAAACCAAAAGTTAGAAGTGGACAGCAAACCAAAAGTTAGAAGTGGACAGCAAACCAAAAGTTAGAAGTGGACAGCAAACCAAAAGTTAGAAGTGGACAGCAAACCAAAAGTTAGAAGTGGACAGCAAACCAAAAGTTAGAAGTGGACAGCAAACCAAAAGTTAGAAGTGGACAGCAAACCAAAAGTTAGAAGTGGACAGCAAACCAAAAGTTAGAAGTGGACAGCAAACCAAAAGTTAGAAGTGGACAGCAAACCAAAAGTTAGAAGTGGACAGCAAACCAAAAGTTAGAAGTGGACAGCAAACCAAAAGTTAGAAGTGGACAGCAAACCAAAAGTTAGAAGTGGACAGCAAACCAAAAGTTAGAAGTGGACAGCAAACCAAAAGTTAGAAGTGGACAGCAAACCAAAAGTTAGAAGTGGACAGCAAACCAAAAGTTAGAAGTGGACAGCAAACCAAAAGTTAGAAGTGGACAGCAAACCAAAAGTTAGAAGTGGACAGCAAACCAAAAGTTAGAAGTGGACAGCAAACCAAAAGTTAGAAGTGGACAGCAAACCAAAAGTTAGAAGTGGACAGCAAACCAAAAGTTAGAAGTGGACAGCAAACCAAAAGTTAGAAGTGGACAGCAAACCAAAAGTTAGAAGTGGACAGCAAACCAAAAGTTAGAAGTGGACAGCAAACCAAAAGTTAGAAGTGGACAGCAAACCAAAAGTTAGAAGTGGACAGCAAACCAAAAGTTAGAAGTGGACAGCAAACCAAAAGTTAGAAGTGGACAGCAAACCAAAAGTTAGAAGTGGACAGCAAACCAAAAGTTAGAAGTGGACAGCAAACCAAAAGTTAGAAGTGGACAGCAAACCAAAAGTTAGAAGTGGACAGCAAACCAAAAGTTAGAAGTGGACAGCAAACCAAAAGTTAGAAGTGGACAGCAAACCAAAAGTTAGAAGTGGACAGCAAACCAAAAGTTAGAAGTGGACAGCAAACCAAAAGTTAGAAGTGGACAGCAAACCAAAAGTTAGAAGTGGACAGCAAACCAAAAGTTAGAAGTGGACAGCAAACCAAAAGTTAGAAGTGGACAGCAAACCAAAAGTTAGAAGTGGACAGCAAACCAAAAGTTAGAAGTGGACAGCAAACCAAAAGTTAGAAGTGGACAGCAAACCAAAAGTTAGAAGTGGACAGCAAACCAAAAGTTAGAAGTGGACAGCAAACCAAAAGTTAGAAGTGGACAGCAAACCAAAAGTTAGAAGTGGACAGCAAACCAAAAGTTAGAAGTGGACAGCAAACCAAAAGTTAGAAGTGGACAGCAAACCAAAAGTTAGAAGTGGACAGCAAACCAAAAGTTAGAAGTGGACAGCAAACCAAAAGTTAGAAGTGGACAGCAAACCAAAAGTTAGAAGTGGACAGCAAACCAAAAGTTAGAAGTGGACAGCAAACCAAAAGTTAGAAGTGGACAGCAAACCAAAAGTTAGAAGTGGACAGCAAACCAAAAGTTAGAAGTGGACAGCAAACCAAAAGTTAGAAGTGGACAGCAAACCAAAAGTTAGAAGTGGACAGCAAACCAAAAGTTAGAAGTGGACAGCAAACCAAAAGTTAGAAGTGGACAGCAAACCAAAAGTTAGAAGTGGACAGCAAACCAAAAGTTAGAAGTGGACAGCAAACCAAAAGTTAGAAGTGGACAGCAAACCAAAAGTTAGAAGTGGACAGCAAACCAAAAGTTAGAAGTGGACAGCAAACCAAAAGTTAGAAGTGGACAGCAAACCAAAAGTTAGAAGTGGACAGCAAACCAAAAGTTAGAAGTGGACAGCAAACCAAAAGTTAGAAGTGGACAGCAAACCAAAAGTTAGAAGTGGACAGCAAACCAAAAGTTAGAAGTGGACAGCAAACCAAAAGTTAGAAGTGGACAGCAAACCAAAAGTTAGAAGTGGACAGCAAACCAAAAGTTAGAAGTGGACAGCAAACCAAAAGTTAGAAGTGGACAGCAAACCAAAAGTTAGAAGTGGACAGCAAACCAAAAGTTAGAAGTGGACAGCAAACCAAAAGTTAGAAGTGGACAGCAAACCAAAAGTTAGAAGTGGACAGCAAACCAAAAGTTAGAAGTGGACAGCAAACCAAAAGTTAGAAGTGGACAGCAAACCAAAAGTTAGAAGTGGACAGCAAACCAAAAGTTAGAAGTGGACAGCAAACCAAAAGTTAGAAGTGGACAGCAAACCAAAAGTTAGAAGTGGACAGCAAACCAAAAGTTAGAAGTGGACAGCAAACCAAAAGTTAGAAGTGGACAGCAAACCAAAAGTTAGAAGTGGACAGCAAACCAAAAGTTAGAAGTGGACAGCAAACCAAAAGTTAGAAGTGGACAGCAAACCAAAAGTTAGAAGTGGACAGCAAACCAAAAGTTAGAAGTGGACAGCAAACCAAAAGTTAGAAGTGGACAGCAAACCAAAAGTTAGAAGTGGACAGCAAACCAAAAGTTAGAAGTGGACAGCAAACCAAAAGTTAGAAGTGGACAGCAAACCAAAAGTTAGAAGTGGACAGCAAACCAAAAGTTAGAAGTGGACAGCAAACCAAAAGTTAGAAGTGGACAGCAAACCAAAAGTTAGAAGTGGACAGCAAACCAAAAGTTAGAAGTGGACAGCAAACCAAAAGTTAGAAGTGGACAGCAAACCAAAAGTTAGAAGTGGACAGCAAACCAAAAGTTAGAAGTGGACAGCAAACCAAAAGTTAGAAGTGGACAGCAAACCAAAAGTTAGAAGTGGACAGCAAACCAAAAGTTAGAAGTGGACAGCAAACCAAAAGTTAGAAGTGGACAGCAAACCAAAAGTTAGAAGTGGACAGCAAACCAAAAGTTAGAAGTGGACAGCAAACCAAAAGTTAGAAGTGGACAGCAAACCAAAAGTTAGAAGTGGACAGCAAACCAAAAGTTAGAAGTGGACAGCAAACCAAAAGTTAGAAGTGGACAGCAAACCAAAAGTTAGAAGTGGACAGCAAACCAAAAGTTAGAAGTGGACAGCAAACCAAAAGTTAGAAGTGGACAGCAAACCAAAAGTTAGAAGTGGACAGCAAACCAAAAGTTAGAAGTGGACAGCAAACCAAAAGTTAGAAGTGGACAGCAAACCAAAAGTTAGAAGTGGACAGCAAACCAAAAGTTAGAAGTGGACAGCAAACCAAAAGTTAGAAGTGGACAGCAAACCAAAAGTTAGAAGTGGACAGCAAACCAAAAGTTAGAAGTGGACAGCAAACCAAAAGTTAGAAGTGGACAGCAAACCAAAAGTTAGAAGTGGACAGCAAACCAAAAGTTAGAAGTGGACAGCAAACCAAAAGTTAGAAGTGGACAGCAAACCAAAAGTTAGAAGTGGACAGCAAACCAAAAGTTAGAAGTGGACAGCAAACCAAAAGTTAGAAGTGGACAGCAAACCAAAAGTTAGAAGTGGACAGCAAACCAAAAGTTAGAAGTGGACAGCAAACCAAAAGTTAGAAGTGGACAGCAAACCAAAAGTTAGAAGTGGACAGCAAACCAAAAGTTAGAAGTGGACAGCAAACCAAAAGTTAGAAGTGGACAGCAAACCAAAAGTTAGAAGTGGACAGCAAACCAAAAGTTAGAAGTGGACAGCAAACCAAAAGTTAGAAGTGGACAGCAAACCAAAAGTTAGAAGTGGACAGCAAACCAAAAGTTAGAAGTGGACAGCAAACCAAAAGTTAGAAGTGGACAGCAAACCAAAAGTTAGAAGTGGACAGCAAACCAAAAGTTAGAAGTGGACAGCAAACCAAAAGTTAGAAGTGGACAGCAAACCAAAAGTTAAAAATGGACAGCAAACCAAAAGTTAGAAATGGACAGCAAACCAAAAGTTATAAATGGAGAGCAAACCAAAAGTTAGAAATGGTTATTAAAATAAAACCGTTTTAGTGTTATAAGAATAAAAGTTAATAAATAAATAAATAGAGAACCCTTCAATATCCAGTTTATTAGCAACATTTACGAGTACGTACTGTACATAACATTATAAAATATTTTATTACGGTTACGAATTTGATGTAAACAGATAAACTTTCTTGACTATTTCTCCACTTCTGTTGCCATATATCTCGTTTCTGCATGTCGCAAAAAAGTGCACTCTGTGAATCATATAAAAATGTCCATTTGCTGTTCTAACAAATCGGAGTATCACATATTTACATCCACTGACTAGAAATAAACCGATTGTGAATTCACGATTTCTGTCTTTTTTCTTTTAGAAGAGACGATCGCGTGTTAAAAAATCAAACTGAAATAAGTTAAAACGCTATAGAAACTCCTTTAAAAATACACACACACACATAAACGCCACTCTCGCCAATTTTCCCTACCTGACAGCCAGAACGAGAGTAGTTGTTTGTAGCACGAAAACGAAGGGTGCGAACAATAGTTTATGCATTCCAATGACTTTAGTAACCATACTTCTACTAACTACTAGCGACACAGCATATGTTTCAATTAAACACATTAAGGGTTAGATTAAATTAGGTTGCTGCAACAGTAAATATCGGAACACATTTTTGTACATCATGGTTGACCGATACACTCTTCGATGCACTCTGGAATGTACCCACTATTTAAAATGTAGTATTCTTACCGAAAGGAGAAGGAAAGCAGATAACAGTTGTGGCAAGTAGGAAAAAAATAAAGTAAACCGATAAGGCCATCTAAAAATTGAAATAAAATTATTTAAAAAAGCATAAAAAATAATACAATATATTCATATATAGAATGATTCAAAAGTCAGTTAAACCGAAACTCTTACGGGTTAACGGAACTTTTACTAGAGGTGTGACAATACAATTTTGCTACTATGTGCAGGCCTTTTGCCTTTAAAATATTAAAATAAGGAAAACAGTCATAGAAATCATCTTGAAATGCACGAAAGTGAGTACGTTGTTCAATATGGATAATTCATTCAGTTTCAGTACGTAAAGGTTGCGAGGGATACGGATCTCTCCAAACGTCACATACATTATGACCAAATTATCAGTAACTTGTTTTTTATTTCAATAGACTTTCTTTGGAATTTGAATGTTGGAAACAATATACCAAAATTTTATCATAGCATAAAAATGTTTGATTTTGTAATGCCCATTTTTCGTCAAAACGTAGTCAATTACAGTAGAGCGTCGTTTATCCGAAAGTATTCCAGTAGGCAAATTTAAATTTTCGCCAGTGCTGTGGCGCTGGCTTGGGCTACTTAAACATTTTACGTTTTGATACTAAATTAACTTCTGAAGTATAACTTTTTATNGTAATTATTTTTATTATTTTTATTTCCAAACTGATTTTAACCAGTTCTATAGTAAGAAAACATTCCAATAGACAATATGCAAAGCTTTTTTTTCAGTTTACAGCAGTATTTATTACACAAAATTTAAGTAAAGCTTAACATGCCGATCTTGCCCCGGTCTCCCCTAATAAATGCTTGTTTAGTTTTAAACCTGTCTCCTGTCAATTAACCAAGGTCAGCTTGGAAAGATTCGTCCTTTTCTACAAAGGGTTTAAACAATCTGTGTGATAAAGGATTTGCTCGAATGTGGTTAATTATTTTAACAAATAATGTATGATGCAGTGATAATACATATTTCAGAAAGGTTCAGAAAGTTCAGAAAGGATTCATCTTTCTTGCAATGGGAAATGAATCTATTATTGTAGCCCACCATTGCTGGTCTACCATCAATAATTATTGCTAATAACTTTTGTAAAGGCATATTAATTTCTGTTAGATATTTTTAAAAATATCATGAATATCTTCACATTTGTTCACTCTTTCATTGATAGTAACTTTAATAGTTCTTTTTAATTAAAATTACTGAATACCATTCTTATCATTACTGCCAATTGCGCTGTATCTGATGTATCTGTTGACTTGTCTAATTGTAGTGAAAAATACTTACATTCTTCCAAATCATTTTTTAGGCGAATAATATTAGATTAGGTTACGTAACCTTGTAACTAACCTCGTAAGAACTGTGATTTATTTTAAACTGTTGCATATTAAGCAAATACATTTCTTTTTACTTTCGATAACAAAGCAGCCGTCTTCCCAAACTGTATTAAAATGTTAGGTTTTCTGTTTCTTACTTGGATTACTGATTTTGAGGTAAAATGTTTATGTACAAAAAATCACAACACAACGATAGCATGTGATGAAAGAATACGAGTTTATAACTAATATAATACTACTAATACAATATAAATACCGTATAAACACGATTATAATAGACGTGATAAATTAGACAGTCGTCAGTGTAGCCCAATTTAGCGATTTTCTCACTACATCTAGGCTAAGTAACTTTTTCTTTTTTTTATTTTTAACATTTAACTTTTTTCATTATTTTAAAATTTTGCCACGAATGTATGTAAATAGCTCCGCGGGCAAAATGTTGGGAACTCCGGACGTATCCGAGAGGGGTCATAAAAAAAATGACATTGCTGCTAGTCTTTTAAAATATATTGACTTCCCTGCATCCGGGATTTCTAAAACTCGCAATTTTGTGTTAAAGTAAAAACATTGAAATTTTATTAATTAACTTAAATAACTATTGTTAATTATATAATCGTAACCACGGGAAAATCGAGCTCTATTTTCTCCTGGTATGAAATATTTGTGAGGTCTGAAACTCTCTCACTTGTTTGTGTTTTTCTCTTTCCTTTTTCACGTTTTTTAAAAATTAAGGATTGCGCACAATCCGAATCACGGATCATATAAAAGGGGCGGACCACCAAGAACGAAGTGAGTTGCCGCCATCGCAGGTCGTTAGTTGTCGTTGGTGCCAAAGAAGTTGCCATTGCATAACGTAAAGTGTGAGTCTTTGAGATTGTGTGTTGGCTGCAGATCCAACTGTTTATCTCTTTTGGGTAATTTAATGCTTCTCGGCTCATGTTAGTCAGGGAGGTGTTGGATCTGATCGATCTCCTAACGATGACAAATCGAGAAAGGGAAACACTCTCATTATTGCTTTACCATCGTCAGGCAATCGATCACATTCTCCTCACTCACCCAACGCCTAGGTATTCGCCATAGCTGCGTCCTATTCATCACCCGTTCAACGATTTAACATTTATTAATCGGAATCATCAACTCCCACCCGGACTTTCGCCCATTTCGAGTGTCGCCTCGAATAAGTGTAAGAATATTTCAAATTAAAATAAACGCGATTAAAAGTGTATATTCATGTACCTCTCTGTGTCTGCCACAACTACCCCATTACGTCTCCATCCTCTCGCCTCATCCTGACAGAAGAATGAGAGCAACGAGTTACCCTACTTTCGAACCTATTATAGGGGTGTTTAACTAAACAACAAAAGCGTTTAGTAACAACTCAACTATTTGACTTTAAATAAATTAAAAATTTTAAATAATAGCTTACTTTTCTTCCAGGGCTGTGAGGTCGAGTAAAAATCTACCGACTCCGACTTTTTCTTACCATCCGAATCCAACTCCGACTCTGACCAGGGGCGGACTTGTTACCAGAAGAGACCCGGAAATTCTGATGTCATTACGTGACCTCAGAATAAAAGATTGAATAGATAGAGTTCGAATAAAAATAGAACGTAGAAACTTTTTATTACAAAGCTAAAAGATTCTCTAAGTAACATATAAATATGTATTCGGTAATTTTTATTTTTCCGGCTGTTATATTAATATATAACAGAGGAAAAGTGTAGCGCTCGGTCAAAAAATGATTCCTCCCAAATTTTTACATTTTTGGACACAGGACACCTTGAAAATTTCGAGATATGCAAAAGATTGGAGGTTTTTTTCTATATGTGTGGATGTTAGACTGTCGGGGCATGACATTGTTCACTCTGTTTGAAGCCTAATAATTTCTGTAGTCAGAATCGGAGTCAGATGGTTTAACACAGGAGTAGGTTATTAAACGTCAAAGTGGTTGAACTAAATCATGTCCCTATATACAGTCTAACGTCTTAGGCGAGAACATCTTAACAGGTTTTACTGTTCTATTATAAAATGGCAGATAAAAGCTTACTTTGAGTTTTATTTTATTTTTTTTTTAAATTTGAAATCTAATAACGAGTAAACTTTTATTAAGAGATATGACACGTGACCACTTTTATGTTTTCACCCTGTCGACCTTTAATTAAGAATTAAAATTTAATAGTATCAATGCCTCTTTATACGCGAGCTACAGCGCCATATTTCGTTTCTTAAACTTTACCCATTCTGAGATATTGTTTAATATCTCAACAGAAAATAAAGAAATTAAACAAATTAGACGCCAACACACACACGCGCGCGAATTTTCCCCCTTTATTGACTTTTTGAGGGGTTCGGGAGGTCTCCAAACGTGTAGATTTGCAGAAAAACTTGGAGGGTCAAATTTGACACGATTGCAATACTTTTCCGTTTTATATACATAATAAGTTGGTAAGTAAAAAAAAGTCGGAGTCGGCGAATTTTTGGTCACTCTGACTCCGACTCCATCTCCGACTCCACAGCCATGGTTTCTTCGCGAGCGATCCACGCAAACCTTTTACAGTGGGCCATTCTTCCAGAAGTTGTAAAGTTAACACGCTGTTTTTCCGATTATGACTACCTGCAAACAATGGCAGCTCCGACCAATTTGGAAAATGCCAACTTCTTAATATGTAGGGTCATCATCCCATGGCGAATTCGGCCAGGTTCACAATGGGCAACTAGCGGGTGGTGTACGACACCCTACATAAGTGGGACGAACCAACCTAAAAAATTCTTAAGATGATTTGATCTATCCAGATTCGTTGCTGGATTTATTAGAGAGGAAGGGTCTTACTGTAATTATCTTTATTGAAGAGAGTGAATAATATATACGTACGAAAAGAAGCAAAATTGCAACTCTTCTCTATATAACACGAGTTTTTCAAATAGTACAGAACATATCGTCTAGGTCAGGGGTGGCCAACCTGTGGCTCGCGAGCCACATGTGGCTCTTCGAAGGATTATTTGTGGCTCTCGATAAATGTACTGTACCCGAGTTCCCTTTTCATTTTTGTGTTATTATATTTTAAAAAATTATTATCGTCCATATGTGTTTCAAAATGTCTTTTAAATTACTAACAGCAAATATGAAAGACTAAGTGCAACGTTGTAACAAATTTTATTTCTGTCCAAGTTAAGAATGATATGACTCATCGAAAACTGCGCGAACGAACATAAACAGTGGCGTAATCGTCTGTTATCGACCGACTCCAGACCGATTTTGAATTTGTAAACTGTCATTGCAATGGACAGTTGACATTGTGCTCTGGAGGAAACAATTTGTATCACTCTTGCTACGGATATATTTTGTAATCTGGAATTTTTTGCATACCTTTAATTGCGGCTCGCGAAAAATTTCAAATTTTGAAAAATGGCTCGGACTATCAAGGAGCTTGGCCACCCCTGGTCTAGGTAAAGAAAAATTTCAGGATCGATCTAGTTACGCGCACTTTATAGTTGCTTAAAAATAAAGACTATTTAAAAAGTTTACGCTTACACAATATTTTTGCTTTAAAAACTTCTTTTTGGAAAATAGCAAAGAACAAAAAAATCTCGAGCGTATCAAATCCTCCTCCCCTTTGTGGGATACATTAGGATACACAAGAACAGTTACAAAACAATTAGCTTATTATTACCATCTTTTTGCTATCTTCCAAAATAACATTTTATTGTTTTTGTTAGATGCATGAAATGTTATCATCAGCATTTGACACATCTACCTTTACAGTTAATCCCCAATAGTCCAGGACAATGAAAATCGCACCGTTCATCTTCGCAGCATCCTCGGTCACTATTACAGCTGTAATCACTATAAAATTCGAATTTTATACGAATTATAAACATTTAATAATTAAAATAATTAAATAAATAAAAGTAAACTTACTCATTGATAAAAGTCTGCTTTTTCCATTCTGTAAACAAAAATAATTACAACAATTTTAATTTTAATGTTTTTTTTTTTTTCGTTTTTAAATAATGACTAGAATCTATTTATTATTTTTGTATAAGTAATGAATACATTCCAGTATGCATCAGTCTCAGCCACAACCGGTGCATCGGTGAATGGTATAACAAGCTTTTACTGAAACGTCTGGCGACCTAATAAGATGACGAAAGGAAAGGGCGCTATATTGGCATTTGCAAACTTATTTTGTCAAGTTAACAGGGAAGGGAAAAGAAGTGGGAAAACGTAGTGCCGAAGGTTTCTGACAGATTTCCATAAAATACGACCTATCTATGAAACAGACCAAAGAGGGGCAAAAGCCCAAAATGCATATCTATATGCAATAAAACTTAATGATGAAATTATTTGCCAAGTGTCAATAAATTCACCAAGTCGTGGCATTGAACCAAACAAAACAATAAAAAAATTACTTAAAAGCCTTAAAATTAGTTATTTACCTTTTAAAGAATTTATTACTTTAAAAATGCACCCATTTTCTCTTTTTCAAGAAAAGTTCTTATGGCATTAAAAAATTGGTTAATAATTTTGTAAACAGAAATTCAAAAGCGTCTGCAAAATATATTTTCTAAATAAATTCATTAAAAACATACAAAATAATATCGATTCGTTAATAGTAAATACAGTTAATTTACAGGAATAAAATATAGATGTAAAATAGTTTATAAAACTTATATTATAAACTGATTATACAGTATTTTAAAAAATGTACAAGTTTTTTTTATTAATTCCTTAATAATTTTGTAAACAGAAATTCAAAAGCGTCTGCAAAATATATTTTCTAAATAAATTCATTAAAAACATACAAAATAATATCGATTCGTTAATAGTAAATACAGTTAATTTACAGGAATAAAATATAGATGTAAAATAGTTTATAAAACTTATATTATAAACTGATTATACAGTATTTTAAAAAATGTACAAATTTTTTTTATTAATTCCAAGATTATTTTAATGACATTTTAATATCCAATACGACTTAAATTGAATGTATGCAATAATGAAACCATCATATACAACTACAAGTGTTCTGGTATATATTATTTAAGCACTGCATTAAAAATATTAGATACAGCTTACCACCCCACTGGCTTAGTCTCTAACACCAAAATTTTATAAACGAGTCATAGTTTCCATTGTTGAAATCTATATTAATGGCACAAAAAAAAAGAGAAAATATTCTTTAAACAAGAAAATATCTTTAAATGATACATTAGAAATAGATAGAAAACCAAAAGTTAGAAATAAACAGCAAACCAAAAGTTAGAAATGGAGAGCAAACCAAAAGTTAGAAATGGACAGCAAACCAAAAGTTAGAAATGGACAGCAAACCAAAAGTTAGAAATGGACAGCAAACCAAAAGTTAGAAATGGACAGCAAACCAAAAGTTAGAAATGGACAGCAAACCAAAAGTTAGAAATGGACAGCAAACCAAAAGTTAGAAATGGACAGCAAACCAAAAGTTAGAAATGGACAGCAAACCAAAAGTTAGAAATGGACAGCAAACCAAAAGTTAGAAATGGACAGCAAACCAAAAGTTAGAAATGGACAGCAAACCAAAAGTTAGAAATGGACAGCAAACCAAAAGTTAGAAATGGACAGCAAACCAAAAGTTAGAAATGGAGAGCAAACCAAAAGTTAGAAATGGAGAGCAAACCAAAAGTTAGAAATGGTTATTAAAATAAAACCGTTTTAGTGTTATAAGAATAAAAGTTAATAAATAAATAAATAGAGAACCCTTCAATATCCAGTTTATTAGCAACATTTACGAGTACGTACTGTACATAACATTATAAAATATTTTATTACGGTTACGAATTTGATGTAAACAGATAAACTTTCTTGACTATTTCTCCACTTCTGTTGCCATATATCTCGTTTCTGCATGTCGCAAAAAAGTGCACTCTGTGAATCATATAAAAATGTCCATTTGCTGTTCTAACAAATCGGAGTATCAAATATTTACATCCACTGACTAGAAATAAACCGATTGTGAATTCACGATTTCTGTCTCTTTTCTTTTAGAAGAGACGATCGCGTGTTAAAAAATCAAACTGAAATAAGTTAAAACGCTATAGAAACTCCTTTAAAAATACACACACACACATAAACGCCACTCTCGCCAATTTTCCCTACCTGACAGCCAGAACGAGAGTAGTTGTTTCTAGCACGAAAACGAAGGGTGCGAACAATAGTTTATGCATTCCAATGACTTTAGTAACCATACTTCTACTAACTACTAGCGACACAGCATATGTTTCAATTAAACACATTAAGGGTTAGATTAAATTAGGTTGCTGCAACAGTAAATATCGGAACACATTTTTGTACATCGTGGTTGACCGATACACTCTTCGATGCACTCTGGAATGTACCCACTATTTAAAATGTAGTATTCTTACCGAAAGGAGAAGGAAAGCAGATAACAGTTGTGGCAAGTAGGAAAAAAATAAAGTAAACCGATAAGGCCATCTAAAAATTGAAATAAAATTATTTAAAAAAGCATAAAAAATAATACAATATATTCATATATAGAATGATTCAAAAGTCAGTTAAACCGAAACTCTTACGGGTTAACGGAACTTTTACTAGAGGTGTGACAATACAATTTTGCTACTATGTGCAGGCCTTTTGCCTTTAAAATATTAAAATAAGGAAAACAGTCATAGAAATCATCTTGAAATGCACGAAAGTGAGTACGTTGTTCAATATGGATAATTCATTCAGTTTCAGTACGTAAAGGTTGCGAGGGATACGGATCTCTCCAAACGTCACATACATTATGACCAAATTATCAGTAACTTGTTTTTTATTTCAATAGACTTTCTTTGGAATTTGAATGTTGGAAACAATATACGAAAATTTTATCATAGCATAAAAATGTTTGATTTTGTAATGCCCATTTTTCGTCAAAACGTAGTCAATTACAGTAGAGCGTCGTTTATCCGAAAGTATTCCAGTAGGCAAATTTAAATTTTCGCCAGTGCTGTGGCGCTGCAATCTTTGGCTATGTCTTGGGCTACTTAAACATTTTACGTTTTGATACTAAATTAACTTCTGAAGTATAACTTTTTATTGTTTTTATATTTTTCAATATATTTATTTTGTTTGTACAAAATAAAAAAATCATTTTTAACGATACAATAGTTTTAGTTAGGCTTAACATCGACGAAAATTTATCCCGAAGCGACACGCAATGGAGAAAAATTCCAACATGCGATAGGTTTATATATTTTTTCGTACATAATCGGTTATTCGAAATACCGATTTTCCGAACAACCTCAGTCCCCAATTGATTCGAATAAACGACATTTTACTGTATTACTTTTGGTTCTCTAAAATTTACAACTTTAAAATTTCTGGTATACATTCTCTGTACTTATCTAGTTTCCTTAGAAGTTTCATTCTTATCACTTTCCTAACCCTGCATGGAATCAGAAATGTGAAGTTTCTTACAATATCAGTTATTTTTCTGCATCGTTCTGATATCTTTCATTCTTATTTCTACACCATGCTCTTCCTAGAAACCTCCAATCCACTTACATTCTTCTACTTCTTTCCTTTATTGTGAAAATGTATTATTTGACAGAAAATGTATAAATATATAATAGTATTCATCTGTAAATCACGGCAAAAACACCAATAAAATATTTGTTACTACACAATGAATTTCTCTAAAAGCAAAACTATAAAAAATATATAACATAAATAACTTATAAAAGTGGATACACGGCAACAATTTAGGTAGCAGAGAAATAAAGAAACGGCAGAAATATTCTAAAATATAAACTAGAAACATGTTAACGAGGTAATAAATTTAAAAAATATTCTGATGTAGCAGTGTGGTAGCAAATTTGAACAATGCGCCCGTAGTTGATTTCAGTATAATTATAAAATATATTTTCTTCAACTGACTTTTGCCCCATTTCGAACTTATGTAGTAGTTATATTTTAAAATAAATATTATGACGATTAATTTTCGTTTAGAGTAATTATTTATCACAACTCAGAATTTGTTTCCATCACTAACGAGGTTTCGATTTAGTTGACTTTATATTTTTTTTTCTAAAATTCGCAACATAAAACAACCAATCAAACCTTACAAACTACTAATTTGCTGTAAAAAGTATTCGAATATTTAATGTTAGAAAAAAAATATTAAAAGAAAATTAATTTAATTTCAGTAATTTAAATTATCATATTAATTATTGTTAAAAAGTATAACAGTTTTAAAAGATTTGGGCAACGATTTTGAGCTATTTAATGCTTATTAAATTCAAATAATTCACACAATACTTACCGTGCGTTTGAATTATTTACGTTCTTTCTTCTTATTCGAAATGTTATAATAAGAAATAAAGTGTTCATGCTCTTTTATACGAAAATTATACATTATAAAGGGTGACGTAGATAGAGGTGTTGTGTGACAAAATATCTGTTCGTCAAGTTATTATATGTTTATTTACATATCAAATTTTAATAAAAATTGTAAATTGACATGCGAACATGATTATTTAAAATGAAATTTAATCCCAAGATTTCTTAAATATGCAAATATTCAGGATATAAAATATTTTGTTGCCCGTGAAAAACACTGACAAGTTGTAAAATCTCGGATTTGAGTATGTTTTATTTAAATAATTGAAACTACTGTAATTCATTTCCGAATAACTCTAGCAGCTGAGTACGAATTCCGACAAAATTTTGGATGTTAGTTGAAATTTTATATATAGAGGCCTATATTGAAAACATAATAGTTTCTATTACATACAAATAACAGATATAACTTGTTCTCCCGTTGCTCTAAATATTTGTGAGAATGTCTAGGATATCTTAACAGGTCTTATTGTTATTCTAAATATTTGTGTAAATTTTTTGGATATCTTAAATTCTCTTGCTGTTACCTCAAATATTGGTGGTAATTGTTTAGTTCTCGTGATTAAATTACTAAAATAAAATTATTTTATTGTTTAACCTTATCACAATAATAATTAGTTTTTAAAAAATCAATAAATTAATAATAATTACTGTATTTTTATGCATTAATTTAATACCTATAAACAATTAAATAAATAACGATTTTTTAAACGAGTTACAGAAATTTTATTAAAAAGCTATTTGGAATCACTGTTATAACAATCGTTACCAGTGTTAACTCCGTTCATAGAAAAGAAGTTATGATCAAGGACTATATACTACAAGGATAGCCAGATCCCTGGCTATCCTTGTAGTATAGGATAGCCAGATCCCTATTTCACAATGTTAGCCAGGAATGCCAAGTTAGTGACGTCAGCACGAGACCTGACCTCTTTGTTTACATAGAGCAGGGTGTGAACGTGTTTAGTTTTCGCTCTTAATATTCGTCCAATTTTGTGATTAACGAAGTGATTTATTTTAATATTTCTGTAATTGTTTTATTTGACTAAGTTTTTTATAAGGTAAGATGATTTAAATATAAGTCATTAAATATTTAAAGCTATATTTTTATGTTAGGTGAAGAAGAAAATGCCGGGTACTAGGTGTGCTGGTGTATGGTTGCAATAACAACCTTCTTGCAGTAGAAGCTAAAGGAGAAAGTGTAATGTTTCATGTGTTTCCTAGACAAAAAGACTTAATTTTTAAAAGAATTAGGTCTGAATGGATTAATCGTTGCAAAAGAAGCGATAAATTTAATCCATATACAAGTAGAATATGTTTTGTTCATTTTGTTCAAAGTGATTATGAAAGAGATTTACAAAAGGAATTGTTGGGTAAGACATAAGTAGATTTTATTCATATATATTACTTGTTTTGGCGCGTGAATGTTTAATTTGTTTGTTTTACGTTAGTATAAAACTCAAAAATATTTTTTATTTCAGGTTTACCAGAAAGAAAGATTCTGAAGAAAACAGCTATCCCTACATTAAATCTTCCGGATAGAATGAATCCAACAGTTACGGAACGAGAAAGACGTTCAAAAAGAAAACAAAAAGAAGTTTATGATCTTTTAACAAATAATAATAACAATAGTAACAATCTTCAAGATGAATGTCATTACGAAATTAAATATAAGAAGCTGCTAGAAGAATATAATGTTTTAAAATCAGAATATGAAAAATTGAAAGAAGATCATAAGAAAAGAATAAAAGTATTAAACGATTTATTACAATATTACAAAAGAAGAAATATCTATCGTCTAAATGTACAAAAATCAAACCAAATGGCTGCAGATTTGTTGACACAGGTCTTTTCAAAAAATCAAATTTCATTACTATCAAAAAAGAAAAAACGAGTTAACTGAAACACAGAAGACATGTCTATAGCCTTAACATTAAGGTATTACAACAAAAAATGCTACTTATATTTAAAAAAATAAACTGCATTATCCTTTGCCATGGGTATCGTCTTTGAAAAAATGAACATCTCAAGTAAATTTACGAAAAGGAATATTGAAAGATGTCTTATTAATGTTGAAATTGGCTGGAGAAAATTGCACACCTTTTGAAAAAACAGCGGTGCTTTCATTTGATGAAGTAAAAATTAAGGCAGCTGAAGAGTATGACGTCTCTGCAGATGAAGTTCTAGGACCTTACAATCAAATGCAAGTCGTCATGATAAGAGGTCTTTTTTCAAATTGGAAGCAACCTGTTTATATCGGGTTTGATCAAAAAATGACAAGAGAAATACTTTTAGAATTAATATCAGAACTTTATTTACTATCGTATAATGTAGTAGCTTGCGTCAGTGACTGTAGTCGCAGTAACATAAGTTTATAGAAAGAATTGAATGTGAATATCAATGAAACGTTTTTCTTTCATCCGAATACAAAAAAATCAAGTATATATTTTTGCAGATGCTCCTCATTTACTGAAATTATTGCGAAACTGGCTCATTGATGTAGGTTTTAAGTTCGAAGACGGTTCTGTAATACACTGCTGGCCATTAAAATTGCAACACCAGGAAGGAATGATCGTATGAACGTCAAAATCACATGAAAGGAAGAAGAGGTTGGGATATGCAAATGATTAGTATTTCAGTGCATTTAGACAATGCAGGAGGGACAAACGACATCTGAAGCACTGCATAAAAAAAAGTTGTGCAGTGGATTTCTCGTTCAGAAATCGCTTTGTAAGGTCGGAGTTTCATCAAAATATCGTGTTATGCCTCGAATAATAAGAAGAAATGCTTACCAGCAAGTAGTGGAATTCGATAGAGGCAGGATCATTGCCTCTCAAGAGTGTGGATTATCGTTCCATGATATTGCCACTCGCACTGGTCGAAATCTAACCACTGTCATGCGAATATGGAATCGATGGGCTGCTGAGGGTCTTACTGAACAGAACGCAGGATCTCAATGCCCTCCCATGACTAATGCTCGAGAGGAGAGACATATTGTGAGGTCGGCCGTGCAAAACCGTACAACCACACCACGGACCATTAGTCAGGAAATGAGTTTGTTTGCAGCACGTCTAGTATCTGCTCTTACAGTGCAACGACGTTTGCAGCAGCGTGGACTGTCAGCACGGCGACCATTACTTCGGCTTCTCTTGACAATGCAGCATAGAGAGAGACAGAAACTATGGTGCACTCAACGACAAAGCTAGATACAGAAGTGGCACGATGTCGTCTTTTCAGATAAGTCCCGGTTCTGCGTGCAGCATTCTGATGACCGTATACGTGTCTGGAGGCTCCGAGCAGACCACTCATCGCCTGCTTGCATTTGATATTGGCTTAGGGGCCCTGCACCTGGTGTGATGATATAGGCAGCCGTTGGGTACACGACACGCACATCTTTAGTTCGGATCAGTGTTGCCGTTCCTAGTACATTTGTACTTTTCTGGTACATTTTGCCCTTTCCAGTAAATTAAAAGTACATTTAGATTTTTAGTACATTTTCAGTACATTATAATATTTCAAGTACTATTTACGGTACAAAATAAAATTTCACGCCNAGGAGAAAACCAATACCATGGTTTTGTGAACCATTGAAGAACACATGAGGAAATACTGTTTGGAACAAAAATATAATATATTTTTATTAACTTTCCATGTTTAGATATACATTTAGATAATTTAAACAGCCTTACATATAATACAATAAATATAAAGTATTATATAGTATATAACAGTAGGCGTTTAGAATGAAAATCTGTAATAAGAGCTAATGCTTTTTACATTCCATGATTTACAACATGTGTTAAGACGAATTTATTCTACGCTTATAAATAATACAACTAATGCTTTTACTTTACTTGCTGTTATGTATACATCACAAGGCCTTTCCTTTCTTATCTTGTCAAATTTGAATCTCCGAAGTTCTTTCGAAATCACATTTTGAGACTAATTCATCTCAAAAAAGTAAAATTAGTCCATAAATATGTACGGTGTGTATGCGTGTGTTGGAGTCTATTTCGTTTAATATCTCAGGATGAAGTAAAGAGTAAGAAACGAAATTTCGCATGGTAGCTTCTGTATTGATGCTATTAAATTTCTGTGGTTAAAGGTAAAAGTGGTGGAGAAATAGAGGTTAGTTACATGTCATATCTCGAGTGAGGCAGACTTCGTGAAAATTTTACACGTTCGCATTTATACATTTTTTAAAAATAAAACTTAGTTCTACCCTCTAAATTAACCGTTTTACAATTTTATAATAATTAAAAATATATAAAAATATTATAACAGATGCCGCGACACACAATTTAATTGATTTATTTATAATGGTTAATAATATAAAAGTTATTTTTTAAATAAAATGGCCACGAAAGTTACACAACTTGTTGGTAGATTTCTTTGTAGGGTGTTTTTGTTGATTAATATAAACTCTCTATAATAAGCTTTTAGTATTATTTAACAAGATTTTGTTATCGTTTTTTGAATGCAACTACACAGTACTAATTTAGAAAATAATTGTTGACTTGTATATATGTGACTTATTTCAGGAACCAATTAACTAAACTATCAACAATTAATTGTGCTTTTAATAGTATTATTCTTTTATATAAATGTAACATTTAAATATTGAATGTGTTTAATTGAAAAATCTTACAAAAGAGTTGTCATTTATAAATTTGTTATTAGACTTTATATTATTTAAACTATAATGGACGTTGTAACAGTGATATAATGTATATAACAGAAATGTATTATTTTAGACAACTTACTCTTGAATTGCATGAGCGTAGGCATTATCCTTATGGGTTTGAGAATCGACATGTGCTCCCATAGCCGTTTCTATTAAAGTAAAAACACAATACGTAACCAATTATAATAATATTGATGATCCATCGAAAGTTTACGTTTTAGGAGTTCCTACCTCCGATTATGTCGAGAGCTAACTGGTTAACTGGAATTCATCAATCTGTTTTAATAACTCGAATGGTGTTTTGATACAGTATTTTCATAAACTCGCCGGAATTATAATTTATATAAAATAATTAATTTAACGTTCGTCCATCGAATAAACATCAGAAATTTTTTATAAAACGCAAACCACGTATGATTGACAATAAACGGTGGGTGAAAGTGGTGCTTCAGACAGCTTGTGTGACCTTGATTTGCGGTGGCCAACCGGTGGTCCGCAAAAAATTTTAGTGGACATTAATCAACTGAAAGTTACACAAAGTATTACAAAAGAAATGCAAAATGCTTGGTTACTTTTTCTCACTCATTAGTTTTAGATACGAATAATAAAACTCTGAACACGAAATGACTGTTATCAATAAAGAATGTGCGTGATTGTCGTCCTTGGTGAAAAAGATCCAAAAATTTATAAACTTATTTTTCGAAGCAGTAACAAACTTCACACTTATTTGTAGAAATTGAACAAGTGGATTTCGTATTAATAAAATAAAATAAAATGGAACGTCTGTGATCATTATTCTATAGATGTTCGTATCGTTAAAAAAAATTTATAATAGTGGGCAGTGAAATTCGAAATTGTAAGTTTAGTGTTTCGTGGGGTCAGATAAGGTTGGGGATGCCGACCTAGATAACTACTTCTCGAACCGGCTTAGAAACCTAAAAATTTCTTTTGTTTTATTTTATTTGATTGCTAATGGATTTCTCGGACTAACTGACGTAATAAATAAATGATTTTTGATAAGTTAATTAACATTGAAATCTTATAAGTAATAGAAGATGGGAGAGCAGAACAAATATACCAAATAATTTAATGGGATTTTTTAAAACTCCTGTCAACTATACAGAATTATCATAAAAACATACCAGTATACTCCTATAAATTTACTCGCGATTCACATAATCGGGCCAGGGCGGCCAAATATCTAGCAGGCAGGCGACTAACAGCCCACAACCGGTCCTGGATAGAATCATTGGAAACGTTTTGGTGTGTAGCTTCCACCAGCTAAAGCAACTGCCTAAGGTTGGTGCTCTGTAAAGCGCATACGCAATTGTTTATAATCTGACTGCTTTACACCGCTAAAATATTTTCGCCCTGGAAGCTGTCCCGTATTTGACAATACAACGCTTCCATTGGAAATATGCATGTACGAATTTATATTCGAATATACAATAGCAATGTTATCGTTTTTCTCACATGTAGTACAGAAATTTTTAATAAGATATAATTTTAATATAATATAATTATAATATTTTAATGCGGTTATAATAAAGTATTTATTTTAATTAATTAATTCAAAGTACGTTAAAATATAAAAATAATCGCGCAATATGTATCTATTTTTTAGAAAATACAAGGGAAGCGGTGGAAGCGCCGTTTCCCTTGTATTTTCTAAAAAATGACGGCACGCCACTGGTATAATAGTCTTTATGCGTAAATTCTACTGTTTAATTAATAGTAATGACAGGACCAAATAATAATCAGAATTGAAGACAGAATTTATAATTACATGGTAAGGAAAAATAGTAGAAACGGAAAGCGAATCAACAATCGTAACAATAAAGAGACAAAGAAAAACGAAAAGAAAACGAACGAACAACGACCGGAATTGTTTGCGGTAATCGTTTGCGCAGTTCAGTTTTTAATTATTTGTATTTTTATTCTTTTGCTTTTCCAAGATCATTATTATGCGCACTTTACGTAAACATACTTTAAGCAACGTTTAAAGTATATTTGTTCCAGTGTT
Organism: Centruroides sculpturatus; assembly: GCF_000671375.1. NCBI lineage: Eukaryota > Metazoa > Arthropoda > Arachnida > Scorpiones > Buthidae > Centruroides > Centruroides sculpturatus. Next base: position 83,523 of record NW_019385368.1, read on the forward strand.
GAGAAAAAGATAATTTTAATCACTATACATTAATACATCAATAATAAATTTTCCTAGTAAACCATGTAAGTTTCGCGTGTTTGCCGCCAGAGACGCTTTTATGATAGTATTTATTCGAAAAACCGATTTATTCCTGTTTCCGATGATTATGCATAAATTTTATCCGTTTGATTAAAATATTAAGTTCATCTGTATTTTTGTAATGTATTATTATCATTTTCTATGGTCCAGTTTATTTGATTATTATTCTGATATATATTAACGTTATTGTCTGAAAATATATTAGGAGTACTATTTAAAATTTAAGACACGATAATACCCCGTTCGCACTAAACATTTCAATCTAGATTGTGATAAGATCGGCGACTGTGTCGTGCTGCCATCTCTCTCTCGACCGTTTAAATCTCGAATGAAACAAGGTTTAATTGCAATCAGCTCAAGAGACGTTTTGAAAATAGATCTACTCATAAGAGAGTTTCCACAAAATGGCTGCAGAAGAAGTGTGGGGCTATCCAGGAAGAAATAAAAAAGATATTCGGAGAGACGATGAGATCTGGCTATTCTTAGTTATATGGAGAAAAGGTATTTATTTCTAACGAAAACTTCTATTTGTTTGTTGGTGTTCATGACTCACCGCTTAGTTATATCAGTTTTTTCATCCCGTGCAATAACTGGGTTCTTTTCAAGCGGACTGCCTGTGCGAACAACTCAACGTTCGACTAGCGACAGTTACAATCCAGATTGTGGGTAAATTGAGATCAAATTAAGACGTGGATTGTGTGAGAATGCAGTATAACACTTTAACTAGACAAAAATAAGATACATATAAACCCAAAATACACATGTCCAAAACCCAAAAACCCAATAAATATAATTAGCAATATAAATTTCAAAAGCAATTAGATGGACTTATTTTAAAAATAAATGAGTTTAAAAAAATAAAAATAATTCATGCAGCTGTATACATAATTGTTTATAAAGCAAATTATATGAAGCCAATTCCTTTATGGAAATACAGTATTCGGAGTAATCCAGTGTGCAAGAAGTACCCTTCAAAAATATAATGAAGCACACTCTTGTTACTTCATAGAATACTAATATAATTTCGATTTTTCAACTTTGATTTAATAAATGTAAGCTGAAAAAAGTTTATAAAATGTGTTGTTGTGACAGCTTAATTTTTATTCCTTTCCTCCATGGTCATTCTTATTCCAAATATTGGGCGAAGCACAACGTCTGCGGACACGAAAATTTTATCTCGAGGATCCAAAGAGTGAACTTTGAACTGACGAAGTATGTTTGCTAAGATTGTCTTCATCTCGACCATTGCATATTTTTGTCCTGTGGTAAAAACAATTCCATCGTAAAGCATTGTATAAAAATTTCAGTAAATACATCAATTACTTACCGATACAATTTCGTGGTCCTGCAGAGAAAGGCAAGAAGGCAAACGGATTACGCTTCTCACAGTTTTCTGGTAGAAATCTGTCGGGATCAAACACTTCGGGATTTTCGAAAACAGTAGGATTGTGATGAATGGCATGAATGCCGATAATGTAAGATGAATTCGGTGGCAAATTATATCCGTCTATAAATTATAATTTAATCTTAAATAAATGATGTAAAATTTTAACGATAAAATCAATAAAATTAATAAATGTAATGACATACATAAATTCTTACATAGTTTAATTTAAAAAGTATCATTGCGATCCTTTTCATCACGGAATATTGGAGTTCTATGTCAGGTGTATTCTGTATCTGACATAGAATTCCATTATTACTCAGCATTATCGGAATGAATCGCAGATTTTTTGAAATCGTTTCCAGCTTAAAGACATTAATGGAACTTTTTGAATCATACTCATCATTCGAACAATTCACAATGGAAACGGGCATTATCATGGATTTCTGGTGGAGTATGGGTCATAGATTAATATAAACATCCTTGTATCCTGGTGTGGTATGAGTCTGAATATATCCGGATCAGATCGTCCATGAAAAATTTTTGACCGTTCCTACACAAATTCGAACCCGTGTCCTCAAAATACCAAAGTGAATTTGTTACTGCTTGGCCTATTCAGACAATATCGAAACGATTATAATAAAATTTGTAATAAATCTCGAATAACAAATGACCTCTGCTGATAAATTGTACAATATCCTTCAGTTTCCTTCCTTCTCAAACACAACCACCCACTTTATATAAATCGTAATAATCTTTATTTATTTATTTATTTAATTTATCTATTTATTTATTATATCTTCTTATTGAAAACGTATAGTTACCTATAATTTCTCTGTTACCTAAATTCTCTCTATTGCATTATCAAGACCATCAAACTAAATCCTTGATTCAAATATGATCGATTGAATTACAAAAATATTTTACAATCTGAAAGTATAATAATGCAAATTCGTAGCCTATTAAACAAAAATTCTACCTTACTGGATAATAGTACGTGTCAATGAACGACTGCTATGAAATATGAATAGGTAAAATCGTATTTTCCATAGGGAAATGGGAAGAAATTAGTACATGATTAAAACTTACCAACTATCAGAGATGATGGATTTCTTCTAAATATAAAAGGAACAGGAGGATATATTCTTAATGCTTCCTATATAAAATAAAACTGTATTATATTATTTATAAATATAATAATATTAATAATTATAATTGATTATATATCAAATGTTTTCTTTCAACGTGGAAGCCTAATAATTTCGAGCTATTAATATATTAACGTAAAACATGTATTAATACAGTATATACAAGCATATGTATCAATTATACAAACTCATCTTATTTGCAAAAATCAGAACTTATCAATTATCAAAAGTTTAGGAAAAAGTGTGCAAAAATAAGACCTTAATAACACATTCCAAATATTTCATTTTCTTTAAATCATCTGTTGTAATCTTTCTGTCAACGTCATCGCCGAAAATATGGTACAATTCTTCATACACTTTCTGTTGGAAATCATCGTAAAGGCCCAAAAAGTACAGCGTCCAACTAACGCCCATAGTAGAAGTATCTTGACCCTGATATAAAATAATAAAAATAACGAATTATTTTTTATGACAATTTTAAAATTTACAACAGAATGACAGTCTTTACAGTAAAATACATACAGCTAGCATGATGCCATCCACTTCCTCTCTGATATCTTCTTCACTCAAAGTACCATTTTTCATGTGATGATAGAGTAACATATCTAACAATGCTCTTCTCTTTTTAATTCCAAAACCTTCTTTATTTTCTTCAAAATTATCGATGACCATGTTATCTTTCATCTGTTCTAAGAACATTTCTTTCTTTTCTCGAATCACCTACAATGTATTTATAACAAAATACAACGTATGTTTAGAAATTAATGCATAATATATAATACAGTAAGCATGATTATTATTAGGCTTATATATATAGGAAATAGGTAAATTGTATAATTTTTCGTATTCTTAATTAAGTTAAAATAATTGTTCTTTAATTTTTTTTTACATTTCCCAAGTATAGAAGAAGGAAAATTTATTTACATTTCACAAATTCGTTAGTTTTAGTGCCACAGAAAAAGTTAATCAAGTATTTGACGTCTTAATTAATTACGATAGATATTAAAATTTCGACTTACTTTTCTATCGAACTGATGAACAACTTCGATGCCTTTATTGAATTTCCTTCCTAACGGACTTAGATTAAAGATAGGAGAAAACCAATACCATGGTTTTGTGAACCATTGAAGAACACATGAGGAAATACTGTTTGGAACAAAAATATAATATATTTTTATTAACTTTCCATGTTTAGATATACATTTAGATAATTTAAACAGCCTTACATATAATACAATAAATATAAAGTATTATATAGTATATAACAGTAGGCGTTTAGAATGAAAATCTGTAATAAGAGCTAATGCTTTTTACATTCCATGATTTACAACATGTGTTAAGACGAATTTATTCTACGCTTATAAATAATACAACTAATGCTTTTACTTTACTTGCTGTTATGTATACATCACAAGGCCTTTCCTTTCTTATCTTGTCAAATTTGAATCTCCGAAGTTCTTTCGAAATCACATTTTGAGACTAATTCATCCCAAAAAAGTAAAATTAGTCCATAAATATGTACGGTGTGTATGCGTGTGTTGGAGTCTATTTCGTTTAATATCTCAGGATGAAGTAAAGAGTAAGAAACGAAATTTCGCATGGTAGCTTCTGTATTGATGCTATTAAATTTCTGTGGTTAAAGGTAAAAGTGGTGGAGAAATAGAGGTTAGTTACATGTCATATCTCGAGTGAGGCAGACTTCGTGAAAATTTTACACGTTCGCATTTATACATTTTTTAAAAATAAAACTTAGTTCTACCCTCTAAATTAACCGTTTTACAATTTTATAATAATTAAAAATATATAAAAATATTATAACAGATGCCGCGACACACAATTTAATTGATTTATTTATAATGGTTAATAATATAAAAGTTATTTTTTAAATAAAATGGCCACGAAAGTTACACAACTTGTTGGTAGATTTCTTTGTAGGGTGTTTTTGTTGATTAATATAAACTCTCTATAATAAGCTTTTAGTATTATTTAACAAGATTTTGTTATCGTTTTTTGAATGCAACTACACAGTACTAATTTAGAAAATAATTGTTGACTTGTATATATGTGACTTATTTCAGGAACCAATTAACTAAACTATCAACAATTAATTGTGCTTTTAATAGTATTATTCTTTTATATAAATGTAACATTTAAATATTGAATGTGTTTAATTGAAAAATCTTACAAAAGAGTTGTCATTTATAAATTTGTTATTAGACTTTATATTATTTAAACTATAATGGACGTTGTAACAGTGATATAATGTATATAACAGAAATGTATTATTTTAGACAACTTACTCTTGAATTGCATGAGCGTAGGCATTATCCTTATGGGTTTGAGAATCGACATGTGCTCCCATAGCCGTTTCTATTAAAGTAAAAACACAATACGTAACCAATTATAATAATTTTGATGAGCCATCGAAAGTTTACGTTTTAGGAGTTCCTACCTCCGATTATGTCGAGAGCGCAAAGATTAACCACATCTACGATATCAAATTCGCCATTTTTTGCTTGTTTCTTTAATTTTTTTACTAAAATATTCGATTGTTCATTAAATATATCTTGAAAATCTTCGAGAATTCGAAAATGGAAACTAGGAGTTATCAATTTTCTTCTGTTTCTCCATTTATTGTTGGTGCTAACAAATATAATTGTTACTGAATTTTTTACTTATAAATTGTCTTTAAAATGTATCTACCTTACCTTGTAAGAAGAGCCTGTCCTAGCCAAGGATGAAGGATATTATAAACCCAGTCTTTATTGATGATTGTAGTACTCTTTAGAACTTCCTATATATTTATATATAAATATTATAAATTACACAAAATAAATTAAAATTTAATACGATATTAAGAAATTTTCAATACCTGAGCCGATTCTGGATGATAAAATATAAAGTAATTATGTCCACCCCAGGTAAATCTTGCTAATTTTTCCTCTATGTGCATCATACAAATTCCCATTCCGTACTGAAGCATAACTTGAAAAATAAAAGGCAACTTAAGTAAAAATATATGAAAAATTGGAAACTTTCATTAGCCACGCTACAATGTTTAATTATATTATAAGATAAATTAATCGTGGCCTTCAGACTCTAAGATTTCCGTATATGGTTTCGATTTTACGATTATGTACTGTACAGTACGTACAGTACATCATACTTTTGATAATATTCGAGTCATACCGCTCATCAATCTAGATAAGTTTTCTAGATTAACAAAGAACAGACAAATAAATAAAATGACTACAAAACAGGTGTGCAATTTAAAATTTGCAGCCCAATTTTATATAATGATTGTTTTAAAAGATCAATTAGATGTATCTATTGTATTTGCTGATATTTGAATGTTTGTGTGTATACCTATCTTTATCATATATACACTGAACATACATGTATATAACTATACGTATCTATGTTTATACGTGCGTACATTCATTCGGTGGCTTTATCCACTCGTCTACTTGTGTCCTAGTGCATACTTTATACTACTTTTAGTAGTATGAAGTACGTTTTATTAAGCGGATTAATATGATTTTTAATAAGCACGTTTCAATATTTCTATCTTTTTAAAGGAAATTCACAATCTCTAACTTTTTCAAACTCTACGAGTACATTAAATTAAGCAAATATTTTACATGTTTATAAAAGTACTATCTAAAACGTTACTTAAAATAATTTAAAAATTTAATGTTTAAACATTTATAATATCACCAGACAGAGAAGAGATTATGTATACTTACAAGAGCCACAGAGTATTTCATAATTTTGCGCTTTATTAGGGCAGAAGAGAAAATTCCAAAGAAGTGACAAAGTTGAGATTGATGGCAACTCTTTATACAATTTCAATTCGTTTTCAGGTTCATCCATCTTCTTTGAAACTACAATAGACACGTGTAATTGGTAAACTTTATTTAAATTCATTCATAATACATCTCAACTATTAATACGCGAACGATATATTTGAATAGCTAGAAAATATAGATACTTTTGCATTTTTCATGTGGTATGCAATAAATACACTTTACCACTACCATTAAGAAATCTGTATTACATAATATTCGGGAATCTGCATGTGTGTACTTCATTGTAACAAATGGGACTTTTGAGATAGTTTCAATCTTGAAGGTTAAAAGATAAAAAAAAAAAATTCCAGGTAAGACACAAGCAACAAAGAGTAGAAGAGGTACTCGGCGGAAAGTGTTTTGAAAGGCTCACACATAATCATTACAGAATTATTAAATGAAATTTTCTCTTATAAGTCCATAGATTTTTCTAAAATAATTTAATAATTGATCGATGCAATAATACAATTAGAAAGTGGATGTATGCATCTTCAGTATACACAGGGCAGGTGCGTGGTTTAAGGGGGCGAGGCGATCTCCTCAAGGGCCCTTTTAATAGGGAGGAATTTTCGGATCACATAGTGAAATTTTTATTCATTTCAATATACAACATGTAAATAATTTACTTTGTTGGCTTATTTGATAATTTATCAATGTAAATACGTTAATTGGCGGTTTATTGTTTTTATTTATGGCCTCGCCAGACTGCACTGGCACTGATATTTTTCATCAAGACAGACAAACAAATGAGATATTCTGCTAGTTTTCTGTTGCATTCTGTTGATTATAGAAAATGATTATTCGCTAGAATCTTATAACTTCAACGAAAACATTTATGAGATATATTAAAGAGAATAATCTCAGTTATACAGCTTTTAGAATCGAGAGAAAGTTGTGATAAAATATTTACACCAAACAATGGAAATTTAAAAAAATGTTGAAGTTACTATCAAAATTTAACCCTGTTACAAGTTAACGCTTAAGAAGTCATCCGAGAATCTTCGCATTATTTAAATAAAGATACACAAAATAAACCTTATTTGTCTAATGGGACAAATGGTTCGAAAGACAAATGTTATTATTAATGATCATAAATATTACAGTATAATTTTAGACAGAACCCCAGATATCAACACATTCGAGCGAATGTTTTTGGTTATTCTGTATATTTATTCATAGAATATTTTAGCAAAGTTTTGCCTGTGAAATTTACTTTTGCAGATGGTTTGACTTGATTAGTACTATAAGAACTCTAGTCATTAGGCCTAAAAGTTGAATATGTGTGTATTTGTATTTATATGAGAATAGTTTTTTTGTTTTCTTTTTGTAATAAATAATCAAATTTAAAATATTACGAGAAACTTTATTCCATTTCTATTGCCGTAAATCTATATAAAAAAACGTGTTATTGCCTTTCCTTTGCTCATACTTCACGAACAACTAAGAAAACAGAGAGTCATAAGCTTGGCTCGCCTTAAGCGACAATTTTTGGCTCGTCAGCCCTGAATATTCGTTCCAAAAAATCGTTTGTGATGGCGATAAATTGGCAGAATAACATAGTTACACTGTCGGTGTTTTGTCGCAACTGACAGGGGAAGTCAACTGGAGAAATATCTCTTACTAAGCTGCTAGCGTTTTTATTATTAAGAATACAAATTAAGTATAACGTGAAGGTAGAAAAATTAAGACAAGGAACATTTATTAAAATCAATTTTGGTTTTCAATCGTAATAGAAAACAAATAGACCACTGTCATCCTAAATAATATGTTTATCGGTTTAGCCAAGCCCACAATAGACCATAAGTGTAAAGCATAATGGAAAATATAATGCTCAAACTCGCTATTATTGATCACATGAGGAGAAGAATGTTTGCCACTATACAATACCCGTATCCTAAACTTTAAAATAAATTCAGCAAAATATGTTATAATAATTGAAAATGGTACTCACTACAGCCATAAAATGCCATACTTAAAAACATTTAATGCGCATTAATTTGCATAAATCAATTATTTAAATAAAATAGTTTGTAAATGTATTTCTATCCGACAAATCACTATATCAATATAAGAATAATAGTATTGTTTATACAATTTATTTAATTAAATAAAATAATATTACAGTGAAACCTGCGAAAGCCGGAACCTGGGTTAAGCGAAAACCTTTCAAAAGATAGAAAGTTCAAATATTTTTCAATAAAACGATTACATTAACATAATAAAAGGTATCCGAACGTCGTAACCTGTCAAACGCGGACAGAGTTGATTTCATAATATTGACGAATGGAAGAAAAATCACAATTGAATATTGTAAAACCTGTAAAAAACAGAACTTTAATATAAAGGAAACATGCTAAATCGAAAGAAATATTTGGCACCATATCAGTCCGGTTTACACAGGTTTCACCACACTAACTACACATGACGTTTGTTTATTATTTAAAGTTTACTTTTTAACAAGTGAATGTATACTTATTGTATTGGTACACATCAGAATGAAAGGTTAGGTGAATGTCTTGTTCTAGTATATAGGAAACAAAACAAAAATATCATCGGTCTAACAGAAAATAAAGACCTCATATTGGCTAAAGGACAATGCTAAGAGGCTTTTAAAAGAAAGGCACTCACTCAGTCGATCAGATAATCTCCTGATTCAGTGTAGTCCTGTATTTCCAACAGTACTCAAGAAATTAAGGAATTATACAGACTCATAAGAATATAACATTAAGTAAGACTTATTACTCGAAAAAATATATATATTAATAATTATATTTAAAAATTTAGCAGCAGATTCATAAGGCTGAGGTTTCGAGTAGATAAAATAAAAATACGTAATACTTACCAAACGAGAAAATCTTATCCCAAACATTCGTGTTTTTGGTGTCGACAGACATCTTTCTTCTTTCACTGTTGAATACTTTAAAGATAAAAAATATTCCTGAAATAAAAATTACACTTATTACAAGCAAATGATTAGGGAGTAGCGCCGCCAACATTTTCTTTTACGTAACATATGATTAATTCGCATCCTTCTACGTTTTATAAGACGAATTTGTTTGTTACAATTTGGCCTTGGATTTTATTGTTTCTTTCATTCTTTTGAAAACTATTGAAAATATTGTTTACCTACATGTCTTACAGCTTAATTCGCAGGAAATTATCATAAAATTCTTAAGATTTAATAATAAATTCAATATTTCTAAGCAAGTAAAGTGATTTTTTTATTATATTATCGTTTTTGACATTTTGAATACTTCGTATTTTTTATTCGGCTTTCTTGTGATATTTTTACATGAGTAAATTAAATCTTAGATACGTTTTCCCAAATCGTCTTGCCAAATTTCTACCAACAAAAGTGTTTTGTAAGAACAAAACATGTCGTTATTACCGCTTTTAATTTTTATAAAGCTCGTCTCTGCCCTTAAAATTAAGCTATTTGCCATTTTATAATAATTAATTATCATCATCATCATCATTATTAGTTCTCTGCTAAAGAAACAGCAAGATTTATCTACTTTATCCTCCACTTTTCTCTGTTCAGCACCAAGGTGCTTATTATCTCGTATCTAATGCCATCCTGTAAGTCTTCCAGCATCTTCCTTATCCCTTTTTTTATATTAATTAATTATATAATTAATATAAAAAGTTTTTAAATAAAATCACTTAACAGATGGCGACACACAATTTAAACTTTTTTTTGCCTAGAAAGTTACGCAACTCATTTTCTGATCACTTTTACAATGACCAAGCCTATATAAACGCCAAATCTATATAAAAGTAAACAATATCAGTAATTTGTGGTAACGTTGTCTCGCAGTAACTTTGGCCCAAAAACGAAAAATATTTATTTTCATTGTTACAACTCCACGTGTTATTTAAGTTACTTAATTTTCATACGAAAAAGTAGGTGACAGTAGTAGTTATATGTCCCCAATGGTTATGTGTAGTTTAAACTTTTGCACTAACTACACGTAACACAGGTGCTGTACATCGTACTGTAAGTGCTGTGTTATAAATGGCTGTTTTCATAAGTAAATACTCCAACAACTGAGTGGAATAACCTCCCGGATTTTCTTTTCGTAAGTACAGTTTTTATAATTATGTACTGTACATATGTACATATGTCCTTTCTGTTGATTCTTAGTCGACTGAGAACATATGTAATGAATTTATGCCTTGAAATAAGGTTAATCCAGGATTTGGAATAATATTAACCTAACTTATCTTTCAGTTTCTTATCTATTTTATCAAAATAATGCAAATGATCTCTTATCAAAGGCGCTTTAATTGTATATATAAATTATATTTATTATCCAATAATGTTAATCACTTGCTGAATCACTTTGATTGTCAACCTTCCAAAGCCATGAGAAGTTTACTTCATTCTTAATTTCATGCTAAACACAAGCTCAATGATGTGTTACACTCAAATCAATGACTTGCGGCTTCATTATTACTCCATAGTTCCTCACATTATGGTAACTTTATCCTATACTTTCAATAACTTTTGGTAAAACCTCGAAGACACTCAAACCTACCTAAATGTATCCCCTGTTTCATGCAGCAATATTAACCAAATATACATATATAATATTGAAATTTAAGTTTATTAAATTAATAAGATTTCTATAACATTTTATACGGTATAATTACAATTATTTTCCTTTTATAAATGCGCACAATGCTTCGATTTATCCTACTTATATAATAATTCGTATCAAAAGCTAAATTATATAAGCTGACAGGTGAATTGAATCGGTAATTTGCATTTAAAATGCTGTTTTCATTTACAACAAGCATTTATTACTTTAAGAAAAAAGTTAAAACGATTTTTATGTCATTCTTATTAAAACAATTATAAAAATAAGAGTGAATAAAGTTTTTTTTTCTTATAGATAAATACAAAAATAATTTTATATTTCTCTAACTAGAAGGACGAAAACAACATTGCTCTTTTAATTTAATGCTTTATAACTGAGTGTAATTTAAAATAATAGCTCACACCGTAATTAAAGTAATTCTTAAAAAATAAATAAGAATAAAAATATTATTTTGTTCAAAGTATTATCTTGAAGTATAAGTCCAAACATACTAAAAATTGGTTTAGTTTCATCATCTAATCCCTGTTACGTCTACCAATACTGGTACGTCTACAAATGACAGGTAGTATGCAAGGCTTTGGCTCGATTTGGCAGTCATAACTTGCTAAAAATGTGAGTTGCCTCACTCATTACTGTTGCACGGGAAAACGGTGAAAGTTGGAGTTGCACGGGACTGTTGCACGGGAAAAGTTGGAGTTGCATTACTGTGTGACAGTGTCACTGGAAGTGACACTGTCACACATATAAACGTCATATAAGAGACAGAAACCAAGGTCAGGCATGTAATGAATTCTGTTAGTCGCCATGTTGGCACAAAGCAGCCAAACCTCGAATGCTTTCTGCCAAATTAAGCTACTATTTTTCTGTTTGGCGGACAAAAATATTGTTTGTCTCTCTGGTTATTTTTTGGGCTTTCAAATCAGCAGCCAATTAAAAATTTCGACACACAAGCCAATTATCATTTTATATTCCAGAGTCGTCGCGTTAAAAAAATATCTAGCAAAATTAACACATAAAATAGGTTTTTGATTGACTTGATGTTGACTACTTTGATTGACTGCTGATTTGTTTACATTTATGTTCTGCAAGGTCTAGTGGGAAACAGCTGACCCTTTCTTTTTAATGAACCAAACTATAAAGCAAGTCTGTAGAAGCAATTTTCTCTTTTGAGAGTTTCTTTATTATTTTGTGTTTTTTATTCACTCTTTTCGAATGACAGTTTTATAAAGCTAAAGTATTTCGAAAGAGTAAAATGCCTTCAATTAAATAGGCGTTATAATGAAGTAACTACATCCTGCACAAGATAAATTACCTAATTTAGCTCTTTTATAAGACCTACTGTATGCAGGAGCTGTACTATTTGGAAGAGTCAATACCTTAGATGGAATTTTCACTTATTTTCTGTTGCTATTATTCACTGTCGTGACAATAAAACTAGAAACAAACGTGCTCATTAATATGTCTAGTGTGTCAGTTTACATAAATTAAGTCTTGTCCTTGAGATAAATTCCTACAGGGCACAATTAATCACGCGCGAATTCATTTACACGTATTCTAAAGCGTGTGTATTTATCAAAGTTTGTATGAATTTTTGGTAACTACATACGAATTATAATTAAATTATAATTTAATTCTTAAAAATATGGAACGTATATACTATAATATTAGAATTTTATAATATTTATGGCATTATAAAGTGCTAGAAAAATAAAGAGATATGTCCTACTTTTCAGTACAGTGTGGAGGACATGTCTATTCATAATTTTTTATTAAGTCTGGTAAATTTATTTTATACCCCAAAAAAGCATATAGTACAGTAAAATGTCGATAACTTTCCTCTTTTTTTTATAAATTGATAATTTTAGATATATTTTGGAGTATTTATTCTAGTCACACACTATTAAAAGGTTCTCTTCCTCTGTCTAAAATATTATAATTTATACGATATTTTTTAGTGTATTAATTTGTAATGGTGAAGTATATATTGTTCGTATGTCAAATACGTAATAGATTAACAAGTTTTCCTCCTAATGACAGAATGGGAACAATAACTTGAACTTTGAACTAGTAAAATCTGTTCCTTTCATAAGCTGACACCTCAATTGCATTTGTCAGTAACCAATTTAACAATTTAACATAATCGAAGCTACAATTTCGAGAGTTTTAAATAAATGTGTAAAATATTTTAAATTTGTGCAGCAATTAAACTGAAGGACAGTTCAGAGAGAACTTTTATACACGTTTTCAATTATTTTTTACTAATATTTTTAAGAAAAATTACTTATATTCTCAATTGTTTAGATGCCATTTACTTCCTTCAACTGTTTACGATTTCTGTATTTCTCTTTGATTTCATTAATTAATTAAGCTACGTAATTCATGACGTAAATATAATGTCTTTATTCAATTATTAATCGAAACTTTCTTAAGGTATTGAAATTAAACTGGATTGACTGGTATTTGTAGTAACAAAAATAAGGAAGTACGACTAAATTTCTAATAAATAATTAGAAATATTCGAGTATTAAAACAAATAAGAGCACAGAGAATAAGTGTAAATACTTCATTACTTTCTCTTAAAAAAGTAACCAAGAGTCTATTAAAATAATTTTTGTCCTAATACGTAACTGATCTGTTCCCACTGATCTATTGCACCACAGAAATTTACACTTATATATTTATTGAACACACCTATTGTTCATTGTAATGTACAGTAGAATAAAGGAAAAATACGGGTAAAAATTATCTTTTACTTTTCCCAATTTGGTCAATATTGTATTAAGTTTCTTGCATAATCCGCCATTATTCTGAAGTGTGTTGATACTCCACCTTGACAAATCATATGACCTACTAAAGTTGGCAATCGGATTTAGTAACAAGTTAAATATATTATAGGAACTTTATTTAGAGGAAAAATAGCAGAAAACGTTTTCTAGTGCCATATTACACCTAAATAATTTAATAATTATTCTAAATATTTCAAGAACATTCAGTATTGTTTTTTATATTTCGAAGCCACCGTAATTCGAAGTATGAATATTATCAACGTCAATTCGTGTGAATGAATTATAGTACAGTACTGAGTCTTACTCCTATGTAAAAATCTATGTAAATTTATGTGAATAGGCTAAATCTATTATATGATTTCTATTGTTTCAGTGTCACGAGATTACGTTCAAGGAAATGTAGTTATATTATATATTAATAATATAACTAACAAAGAAGCACGTCACTTAAACACTAGTTTCTTTACAGTTATTGATAAAAACTGTGTATTATATCAGTTGTAAATGAGGAGTGACAATTGAGCTGTCGTAAAGAGGGGATGATTTTCATTACGTCATAATTGAGTGAATATTTTTTTCTCTCTCTCTCCGACTTTATTGATTTTTTTTCAATTTCATTTATTTAATAGAAATTACGAGTGCGTTAATTCTTATTTTTCCAATTATATTTAACTTTTTTTTACAAAATAACGTAATAAATATTCTATTTTCCTTATTTATTATTAAATTATTGTTTAAGCACCATCCCTGAGGTTATAGGTCAGCCTTGACAGCTAAATTTCCCAGTTATTGCCTCTGACCTCAATATTTTTCCTTTACTCTTCCAAACAAATTAATAATTTAAATAATTCATAAATTTTTCTAAAAATTACAAGTGAGAATATATATAGAAAATTCGTAAATTTTATACGTTCCTTTATCGTTTTAGGGCTTATATTTTGACGTTAAACTCGAAATTTTGGGAGTGAAGTAATGGGAATAAATATTACAAAGGTTTTCATTCCGTAATTCTTACAATCTTCTGATAAATTTACGAGTATTTTTATACGTAAACAGGTTGCAAAATCGAATTATTTATATAAATAATTGCTTTAAAAAATTTAAAAAATAGAAATAATTATAAAAATAATACCTGTATTTATAGCTTTCTAACGTGGTAGAGATGAGTCTACTTTCATCAAGGACAGAATATAATAATATAGATTTGTTCCTCAAAGAATTTTGCTTAACCTATCAAAAAATTTAGCATTTTTTCCTCCATCTGCGTGCATGTCGCTTTCTGAATACTTTAGAAATTGCCAAGTCTCGATATAGCGTTTGTCTAAATAGTCCAACTCTCGATATAGCGCCAACGAATGCATATCAACGAATCCTTTTTATAAATATTTGGAAATTCTTTAGTATTTTGAATTAATAAATGCACGATTTTGCATTATAAGCGACATTATAACTAAATTATGTGAATTCTAAATCTCAAACTTGAATCTGTTATTAGATGTTCTTCCTGCATCAATTGCTCTTACTGTTTCATAAAAGATAGGAAAATAGCACAAGATCATTCCTTTCAAACTGTATATATTTGAAACCGAAAATAACATATACACAAGTAAAATTCTATACAAATATACTTTTTATGTACAAAAATATACATATCCTTACATACAAAAATAATAAAAATGTATTATGATTTACTTATTTGATATCAACAACCGAATTTAATTCATACAAGTTAAACTGATATTTGTACTGATGATGAAATTATAATGGTAAAAAATATAATTATGCATAAATAATAATCTTATACCATATTTAATTTACTTTGCTATTAATTAACATACTTTTCCTTATCCCTCTTCCTTAATCTTTATTCTCTCCTTCCCTTGTCCTCTTTTCTCCTCTTAATTCTGTATATGCCAATGAATGTAAAAAACTACAATTTTCATAATAATTCTGAGTGTTAGCATTTCCCTAAAATTAACACTAACCAAACCAAATTAGCGCTATATATAATTTAAAATTTATATTAATTTCTTTCATCGTTTTTTAATGGTCATTCTTATTCCGAATTTCGGACGGAGAATGATGTCACCAGATTCGAAAATCTTATCTCTGTGGTCCATAGATTTCACTCGAAAATGTCGAAGAACATTGGCTAAAATTGTCTTCATCTCCAACATGGCGAATCTTTGACCTGAACAAAAGTGAATAAATCAGAAACACAGGAAGGCCTTTGTCTCGTGTCGCAATTACTCACCTATGCAATTTCGTGGACCGGCAGAGAATGGTATAAATGCAAAGGGATGACGTTTCTCGCAGTTTTCTGGTAGAAATCGATCCGGATCGAACACTTCGGGATTTTCAAACACCGTTGGATTATGATGAATTCCATAAATGTTTACTGCAAGAGACGAATTTGCTGGCAAGATATAATTACCTGAAAGAAAATTTAATTGTTTTCGATGCAACTTATATCATTGCTCCGATATGTAATTACTTTCAAAATGCAATACATACCTACTTTCATATCGGAAGGATTTTTTCTCAATATGACTGAAACCGGAGGATAGAGCCTGAGTGTTTCCTGCAATTACTCCGATATTTTAAAATGTTATCGAGTACCTGATAATTGAATCAATTTTTGTTTTATTTTCGAGAAGAATTAGAAAGACGAATTCAAAATTGTGCTTGCTATTTTTCTAGCAGTAGATCTACTAACTACTGTTTAAGTATGGAAATAAGTAAAAGTGGCTTAATTTTACGTGATGAAAATTTATATTATCTATATTGTATATGGGCACTACTGACGAATCTGAGGAGACTTAACTACCTGATAGAATCTAGTATTTAAGAGTCTAGATTGTTTATACATAAAAAAAAATCTGAATTGCAATTCTATAGAGTCTAATTACAAAAGCCTTTCTGAATACTTCGAAATAGAGAAAAGCCTAGAAAACATCGGAAATACTCGATCGTCCTTGCCGTAAGACACTATCTAACAAAGTGTCATCCTTGCTCACCTATAAGTTTAAAACTAAATTATTACCTTGATAATACATTCCAGATACTTCATTCTTTTAAGCTCATCGGTCGTAATAGATTTATCCATGTCTTCACCAAAAATTTCCTGCAGTTCCTGGTACACTTTCTCTTGTATATCGGAATGCAATCCCAGCAGATAAAGAGACCAACTAATTCCCATAGCAGTTGTGTCGTGTCCCTTAAAATAACAAATTTCTTTAAACACAAACATTTTTATTTCTAAATTTGTGAATAAAACTCGTTTTACTTCGAACATGAAAGTGTCGACTTCTTCTCTGATATCCTCTTCGCTGAGACTTCCATCCGTTAAATGATGATAAAGTAGTAAATCAAGAAATGCTCGCTTTTTCTTGACTCCTGTAACTTCTTTCTCTTCTTGAAAGTTGTCGATTGTTTGATTGTCTTCCAGTTCTTCGATCATTTTCTGTTTCTTTTCTCTGATTACCTGAATTGTTTCCATTCTTAATTACGTTAATGGTTTAACAATGAAAACAAATAAACTTGCCTTTCTGTCGAATTCGTGAACGGTTTCAATGTCTTTGTGAAATTTTCTTCCTAATGGACTCAAGTTGAAAATGGGACTGAACCAATACCAAGGCTTTGCAAACCATTCAGCAAGTGCAGATGTTATTCTGAATTAAGAAACACAATGTGATTTATAAANTCTGTCGAATTCGTGAACGGTTTCAATGTCTTTGTGAAATTTTCTTCCTAATGGACTCAAGTTGAAAATGGGACTGAACCAATACCAAGGCTTTGCAAACCATTCAGCAAGTGCAGATGTTATTCTGAATTAAGAAACACAATGTGATTTATAAAGGTTTGAAGAAATTGAAATATTTTTCAAACTTTAAGAAATATTTTAGAATTACAGGAAGCATATTTAAAATATAAGATAAAGAGATTTTTAAAAAAATGAACATGGTTGTATTGCTTATTGTCACAGTTTTCATTTGTAAAGCTATATCTTAACGAAAGTTGTGATATTGCTATTGGTTTAAGGGTCAACCAGGGCCACCGAGAGGGAAATAGAGCGGAAGATGTTAACCTACACGAAGAAAAAATCACAGTAGTGGTAGTAATCACAGTAGATCAGTTTAATAAGTATAGTTCCATCCATCCATAAAAACTAATCTTTAAAACTACTTTTTACTAATAAATAAACGTTTTACGTAATTTATTTCTATAAAAAAAAATGGGAAAGGAAATCGGAAGGGACTTATTTAAGGGACTTCATACATACTGTATGAAGGCCCTGTAGCCAAAATTACCCGCCTTCTCAGATTGTCAATCGAGTGTCTATAGAGCAATTAAGAATTTTTATACTTTAGCAAAAAGACTAAAACCTGTCATCCATTGTCATCTACTGTAATTACGATTACTCGTAATATTGTAACTGAGATCATCGTACAATAGTCGAAAGAGATAGAAAGCAATTAAAATACGAAGAATTAAGGAAACACGTTTACAAGAGATCTGAATAGAAAGGTTTTATTTAGATTTGTCATTAACAATTTTTTCAACTTACTCATTAATGGCAATGATATAATCAGTATCAGATCGATTTTGAGCGTTAATATGCATTCCCATGGCTGAATCTGTAAATAATAATTAAAATAATATACGTAATATACACCTTTCTTACTAAGGTTGTCAACATTCACAATAGCAAAATTTGAAAATAAAGTGAATAAAGACAAATTTCAGAAAGTGCTGGGCCAAAACAAAGTTGACAAAAAAACATGAGAATATTTTTTCTTTCCATTGATGATTATGAAGACAATTATACATCCCAATAGATGCTGTGGTCCATAGATTTCACTCGAAAATGTCGAAGAACATTGGCTAAAACTGTCTTCATCTCCATCATGGCGAATCTTTGACCTGAAGAAATGTAAATACATCAGAAAAACAGGAAGGCCTTTGTCTCGTGTCGCAATTACTCACCTATGCAATTGCGTGGACCGGCAGAGAATGGTATAAATGCAAAGGGATGACGTTTCTCGCAGTTTTCTGGTAGAAATCGATCCGGATCGAACACTTCGGGATTTTCAAACACCGTTGGATTATGATGAATTCCATAAATGTTTACTGCAAGAGACGAATTTGCTGGCAAGATATAATTACCTGAAAGAAAATTTAATTGTTTTCGATGCAACTTATATCATTGCTCCGATATGTAATTACTTTCAAAATGCAATACATACCTACTTTCATATCGGAAGGATTTTTTCTCAATATGACTGAAACCGGAGGATAGAGCCTGAGTGTTTCCTGCAATTACTCCGATATTTTAAAATGTTATCGAGTACCTGATAATTGAATCAATTTTTGTTTTATTTTCGAGAAGAATTAGAAAGACGAATTCAAAATTGTGCTTGCTATTTTTCTAGCAGTAGATCTACTAACTACTGTTTAAGTATGGAAATAAGTAAAAGTGGCTTAATTTTACGTGATGAAAATTTATATTATCTATATTGTATATGGGCACTACTGACGAATCTGAGGAGACTTAACTACCTGATAGAATCTAGTATTTAAGAGTCTAGATTGTTTATACATAAAAAAAAATCTGAATTGCAATTCTATAGAGTCTAATTACAAAAGCCTTTCTGAATACTTCGAAATAGAGAAAAGCCTAGAAAACATCGGAAATACTCGATCGTCCTTGCCGTAAGACACTATCTAACAAAGTGTCATCCTTGCTCACCTATAAGTTTAAAACTAAATTATTACCTTGATAATACATTCCAGATACTTCATTCTTTTAAGCTCATCGGTCGTAATAGATTTATCCATGTCTTCACCAAAAATTTCCTGCAGTTCCTGGTACACTTTCTCTTGTATATCGGAATGCAATCCCAGCAGATAAAGAGACCAACTAATTCCCATAGCAGTTGTGTCGTGTCCCTTAAAATAACAAATTTCTTTAAACACAAACATTTTTATTTCTAAATTTGTGAATAAAACTCGTTTTACTTCGAACATGAAAGTGTCGACTTCTTCTCTGATATCCTCTTCGCTGAGACTTCCATCCGTTAAATGATGATAAAGTAGTAAATCAAGAAATGCTCGCTTTTTCTTGACTCCTGTAACTTCTTTCTCTTCTTGAAAGTTGTCGATTGTTTGATTGTCTTCCAGTTCTTCGATCATTTTCTGTTTCTTTTCTCTGATTACCTGAATTGTTTCCATTCTTAATTACGTTAATGGTTTAACAATGAAAACAAATAAACTTGCCTTTCTGTCGAATTCGTGAACGGTTTCAATGTCTTTGTGAAATTTTCTTCCTAATGGACTCAAGTTGAAAATGGGACTGAACCAATACCAAGGCTTTGCAAACCATTCAGCAAGTGCAGATGTTATTCTGAATTAAGAAACACAATGTGATTTATAAAGGTTTGAAGAAATTGAAATATTTTTCAAACTTTAAGAAATATTTTAGAATTACAGGAAGCATATTTAAAATATAAGATAAAGAGATTTTTAAAAAAATGAACATGGTTGTATTGCTTATTGTCACAGTTTTCATTTGTAAAGCTATATCTTAACGAAAGTTGTGATATTGCTATTGGTTTAAGGGTCAACCAGGGCCACCGAGAGGGAAATAGAGCGGAAGATGTTAACCTACACGAAGAAAAAATCACAGTAGTGGTAGTAATCACAGTAGATCAGTTTAATAAGTATAGTTCCATCCATCCATAAAAACTAATCTTTAAAACTACTTTTTACTAATAAATAAACGTTTTACGTAATTTATTTCTACAAAAAAAATGGGAAAGGAAATCGGAAGGGACTTATTTAAGGGACTTCATACATACTGTATGAAGGCCCTGTAGCCAAAATTACCCGCCTTCTCAGATTGTCAATCGAGTGTCTATAGCGCAATTAAGAATTTTTATACTTTAGCAAAAAGACTAAAACCTGTCATCCATTGTCATCTACTGTAATTACGATTACTCGTAATATTGTAACTGAGATCATCGTACAATAGTCGAAAGAGATAGAAAGCAATTAAAATACGAAGAATTAAGGAAACACGTTTACAAGAGATCTGAATAGAAAGGTTTTATTTAGATTTGTCATTAATTTTTTCAACTTACTCATTAATGGCAATGATATAATCAGTATCAGATCGATTTTGAGCGTTAATATGCATTCCCATGGCTGAATCTGTAAATAATAATTAAAATAATATACGTAATATACACCTTTCTTACTAAGGTTGTCAACATTCACAATAGCAAAATTTGAAAATAAAGTGAATAAAGACAAATTTCAGAAAGTGCTGGGCCAAAACAAAGTTGACAAAAAAACATGAGAATATTTTTTCTTTCCATTGATGATTATGAAGACAATTATACATCCCAATAGATGAGGAAGTTAAAGCGTCAGACTGTTATTGTGAGGAACACCGGAAAAAGTATTTTATGGGTTCCATTTGGGAATGTCGAGAGCTCCGTATCTCATTATCCTGCTGCCTCCTATCGTGGAGCTGGCCGAACTCCTAATGGGTATGATCAAAGCATGTCCTCTTATTGAATGACCGGAGAATGAAAAGAGACAGAAATGAAAGAGACACCAGAAATATAAAAAAATGTGAGGACTTTACAATAAAAAATTCCAAATTTCTATAAGCGTACAAACAAAAATTTAAAATAATCATTCTTAACTAGTTTATTTTTCAAAACATTTTCGAATAGTTTTCGTTTTCCGGACAATAGAGAGTTTGCGGCCAAAGTTTTCATCTCTGAAAAGTGAACGTCGAACGTCGAGCGCCGCTTAAAAGATAGCGGCGTTAACGTTTTAGACATGAAAACTTTCGCCGCAATCTCGCTATTTTCTTTAAATAACTGAAATTCCGGACAGTTGTCAACCTTATTTCCTACTAGGAAACATTGAATAATTCTTACCTTCAATAACATCCAAAGTGCAAAGCGTAATCAACTCATCCATAAGAAATTCTTTATTTTCCTGTTTTTCCTTTAACTTTTCAATTAAGATGTTTGACTGATCGTTGAAAATTCCTTGAAAATCTTCGAGAATTCGAAAATGAAATGCCGGAGTTAATAATTTTCTACGATTTCTCCACTTATCGTTCGAACTGTTTCGATTGTAAACAAATAAATCAATACTTTAATTAATGTGACATATTCAATCATCGTTTACCTTGTTAAAAGACCCGTTCCCAGCCATGGATGAAGAATATTATAAATCCAATCTTTGTTGATCACGGTGTAACTCTTCAGTACTTCCTATGTTAAATAATCAATTGTTAACTTTAAAAACATGTAAATAATATGTGTTAAAACAATTATACCTGAGCCACTTCGGGATGAGATAATGCAATATAATGATAGCCACCCCAGGAAATTTTGTATAATTTCTTTTTTAACGTTGCAATAGATGCACCATTAAGTATTTGAATAATTACTAGAAAATTTATTTAATTAATAAGACATTTACTTTTACTGATCGTTATTCGTAAAAAAATTTCGTAAATAATGATAATAAATTTATATCACAAGATTTAAACGAACATTCTCAAATTACACTTACAAGTGCCACAAAGCTTTTGAAATTCCTGAGCTTTTACTGGACAGAAAATCAGATTCCAAATATAGGCCCAAGTGGAGAATTGCGGTATTCCGTCTCCCTGTTTATTTCTGCTCTTTTTCTTCCATATATAAAGAATTGAAAGAAGTATTACAAATCCAATAACTAATTTCCATTCGTACACAATTTCCATTTCTAGAGAACCATTTACACCCACTTATGTTTTCGATAGAAAATTTACATTAAATAATTTATCTGATTATCACAATAATCACTTATATCGAATAACCTTTAGAAGATAAAGCGACTTCTATTCACATTTCCAGGATGTATACAATAACTTTGTTTACAACGAGTATATCTACAGTTCTATTTAAATTTACATATATTTACTTAAAGATCAAACACACATAAAATCAATTATATTTAATGAAAATAAATGACGTTTGCATAGATTATTATTAGTAGAAAAATGCTTATATTGTCAAGGATTAAAAGGGTTGAAGTCGAGTTGTTTCACAATATTTTCGATTAGATAAAGTCTCCAATGTTTAAGATTATACAATACAAAATTAACAAAGGATATCAGACACAATAGCGATTTGAACTGCTTGATAAAATCTCAGATAAATATTA
The DNA here is from genome assembly GCF_000671375.1 of Centruroides sculpturatus. Taxonomy (NCBI): domain Eukaryota; kingdom Metazoa; phylum Arthropoda; class Arachnida; order Scorpiones; family Buthidae; genus Centruroides; species Centruroides sculpturatus. The sequence goes on from NW_019385368.1 coordinate 106,599, forward strand.
TCTTTAGAATAATAAAATATATTCCATAAACAAATATTTATGTGAAGTTTAATAATAAAAAATTTATGAAATTATCAGAGCTCTTTTCAGAAATTTCAAGTGCTATCGACTTCCATATTTAATTAAAATTTTTTGTTGTTATGATTATATATTACATATTACAGACTGATATATTAAAACTTAAAGATACTTGATGATTAACAGCACGTGTATGAAAATGTAATTTGATGTAAAATTTGAATTTACAAAATACTTATTATTATTTATATGAAGGAAACATTCACAATTGTATTTTGTACTCATTTTATCGTTTATGAGTGATAAATATAATATTTTTAATAAACAAAATTAGTTATGAAGTTTTCAGATAGAGAAATCATTATTCCAAAGTTCATGTTTTAAATAAATTTATAAGCAAAGCTTCGAAGTCATCAGATTTCTTTTGAAAATGGCTTGTTTTTTATTTAACCCACTTAATTAAATTGTTGTGTTGATGACGTTTTAAATTCTGGACTGCTGTAATGAAGTTTAAGAAATTAAATTTTCAATTAGTTATGTATTTAAGTAACTTTAATTTTTTTCCCCACAGATCGTAACTGAACACAGTTGGCTTCCAGTACATTATTAAATACATTTTTACTAGTGATGTAACGAATATTCGGTTACTATTCGGTATTCGGTCTATTCTGCCTATTTTTCGCTATTCGGCCGAATACCGAATATCTAAAAACAGGAGTAAGAAATAACAAAAACATAGTAAATTAATCATTTTGGTATTTAGATTTAATGTTATCGGGTTAGTGTTGTTTGTTTATATTTATTTATAACTTATAACATGTACAAAATAAAAAAGAACATAATATTAGTCACTTGTATTTACAATTTATAATTGCAAATATCAGCACATGTACAGTACACACCTATTCGTTCGAGAATCATCGCACATCTGAGGGTCTGACCTTGCCTATCCTTCTTTTTAAGCGCTCGTCTTTGCTCTTCCCTTTCTCTTTCCTCTATCGCTCTAGTCCACGTATGCCTGTGCATACATCATAATACGTGCTCACGATACTTTCGATTCGTCACTTTTCC